>NC_072736.1:123569248-123834788 GCF_026930045.1 Uloborus diversus
GGATTTGGGTGATCACTCTCCTGGAAGCTTTTCGAATCTGAAGTCCTAAATACGAATTGTAGACCATCTTTGATAACGATAGGCGATATGAGATGGGACTGGGTTCCGATTTAGAAACTTCTCCTGCACTCTTTCAAAATAAAAGTTTTAAATACGTTTCTAATCTATCTTGGAGGTGTAAAATGAATGGTAAGGCTAGAGGATGTTTCTCCCTGCCGCATTCTTTGCTAAGTCCCTATCTTTTTATTAAATTAGTGATACAAATGTTATGGAAAAACCTCCCCCCAGTATATCTTTTCCGAGATCATTTTAGTTCTTTGGTTTTTTCCTAGTACATTTTTCAATTTCACACCTGATGTTTGAATTTGTTTGAAATTAAAGAGTTTGGGATTCGTTAAAATGATTTTTTTAACATTTTGGACTGATGTTGTACTTTTCAGGGACACCAGGTCTTCTTCCAACTTTATTTTACTTTAAATATCCTCCAGCTAGAATATCTTAATAAAGTTTTATTTTACTTTCGTTTTGTACATTCAAACACTTAGTGTACATTACGTTACAATGTTTTAAATCTCCCTTACTACATTTTAACTTTTTCTCTATTTAAAACATGCTTCGGTGGCCCCTATGAAACTGCCATTATTATCTAGCTATTCATTCATTGTATTAAATTGAAACTTGTCATAGGTTTGTTATTACGTACTAAATACTTTTTTCGTTGTTTTTTTTTTTTTTTTTTAAATTTGTCAGAATGCCTCAAAAAATTCCAGCTGCCTTTAGTTATGTAAATTATAATAAAGAACCGTGGATGTTCCTAAATAATATTCAAAGGTTTAATTGTTTAATATTCAAGGGTTGCATTTTCTTTCAAAATTTTGTTGAGAAAATATTTTTTCTTACGGGAATTCAACTTGGTATTTTGTTACTTCTATTTATTTTTTTTAAATACTGAAAAGGTTTCAATTTTTTTTTTAACTTTGTTCATCCCTAAATTAAAATTGGCAACCACGGTTCTACCCCTTACCTGGAGGCGGCCCTGCCTTTACGTGTTCATTGTCCCCTACAGACTATTATTACAGGCAGCTGTTAGGGCCTTAGAAGGTCCTGGACAGTTATGCAACAAAGTTATCTTATCGGCAGACCAATGAATTTACAGACACACAGTAAAGCATCTTATTGTTCACAGAATAAGTTTGCAGAGTTCTTTTTCTTTTTTTTTTTAAATTTTACAACCATTACTTTTTTTGCAGCAATTTTCTTATTAGTCGTTTAGAAATATACCGGGTTATAATAATATTTTCAGAGATATTTATTTATCAATTTTTTTAAGGAAGAAAAAAAGAAAAGAAAAAAAAATCTTTTTTTTTTTTTTTTTGTACTATTCAATTGAAAGATTTAATGCGGCCCACCGGGCATTTGCCTGGCTGCCCGCCGGTCCCATCCGCCACTAGGGGGGGGGTATCGAAGGTCAAAAAAAAAAAAAAAAAAAAAAACGAACCGTTCAAATTTTAATTTTATGACCCAAAAATGGCATTAAATGGCTCTTGTCTACACGAAATAGTTCTTCAATCGGTTCGATTTGAGTCTCATGAGAAAGCCCGCGAAAAATACATTTTTAGAAGAATTTTTTTCCCTCCGGAAATGAAACAATCAAGGCCGTAAAATTACCAGAAGAAAAGTTGTAAGCAGTTTTAAGTACGGGAAAAATCAATTTTTAATCGAAAATTTATCGTCTGCTGGTAGCTCCATTTTAATTAGCGTGAAAAAAAATTATTAAGAAGAAAAAAATCTGTGGCCATTTTTTTTTTCTCGAGCGTGAACAAATGAAACTTTTGCCTTTGCTTTGAGGGTTTTACTGTGTTCGGGGGATTTTAAATTTTTTCCCCTTTTGGTTATTTTTCCACAATCTGTCGGGAAATTTTACAGATTTTTTTTTTTTTTCCTTTAAGTGTGATTGTTCAATACGCGTCACTTGCCATAAATTTTATATTTTCGAACAGTACTATTCTGCTGCTGCATTGTTTGTTTATTGTCTGCCCAATTTATATTTATGTTTTATCACCTGTTCTAAATCATAATGTTGAGTAAGAGTGGTCAGAAATTTAATTATGGCTACATGTTTAGCAGTATACTTGACAACATAATGCTTGACAGTGATATAGTGTTTTGAAAAATTGCATGAAGGCATAGTGGCCTCGAAAATATTTTTTCAGATATTTTCATAATAGTGATTAATTTTTAAAAGAATAAAAAACGGACAAAACATTTTCTACTAGAATTTATTTAAAGCTCTGGTAGCAGATGAAATGCTAAGATTTTTTTTTCTTAGAATTACAATCTTGTACTTATTCAATTGATATATAAATCACATTTAAGCTCAGTTTTACTTAATCCAATTTACCTTAAAAAAGTACTGTTTCGTGAAACTAGTATTTAACTGATATCTGCCATATAAATAACGACTAAATGACTTTAGAGAAAGGATATATGTTAAGACTAACCTATGACCACTTTACCTCATCTTACTTAAGTTGTTTAGAAATATTACATAAAATGAATCCAACTTAAGGCAGACGTGTTCTTTAGACATCTGGGAAAATGCCTGCACAACCAATCTGATAAAAATTCTAATGAACAAAATTTTATAAAGAAGTTTTAAAAGAAACGTTCAGGTTTTGAAATGTTTCATAACCAAACAAAAATATTTTTTTTTTTTACAAAATGAAGTATTGCCAGAACTAAAATTTGTAGTTCAAAACTTAATTCCTTATTGTTAAAATTTACAATAAAAAAATACCCTCATTCTTTCATTTATTTCAAATATATAACCTCGTATTTGATCTATGACCACTTTACCCCATCGACCACTTTACCCCACCAAACTCTACAAAAGAAACACAAAAAATAGTTTATGCCTTAATAATTTATGCGTGCCAAAACCTGCACGCAAGAGATCGAACTATTAGGTGTGTTCAAATGAAAAGGTGCCAAGCGTCACAACAACGTAACCGTTAACATATTTGCGTATGTCGCTAAGGTAATAGGAGAATGTAGCGAGACATCTAAGGATGCGATTGGAGTATCCCAACGTGTATCAAAGCATGGGTGGACGCTCGCGGGCGCAGGAAAGATCATATGCTCTTACAAAGAGCGCCATCCAATTGACCGTCCTTTTCGACGCACGAGGTCCGCTACTTGTTGAATTTCTTGAGCACTGGAGAATCATTAACTCCGATGTGTATTGTGAAACACTCCAAAGCCGACGCAGGTTCATCAAGAACAGAAGACCAAGGCCGCTCACGAAGAGTGGTTCTGCTCCGTGATGACGCGCGTCCACACGTCTCCAGGGTCACTCAGGCGGCACTGGCCAAACTCAAATGGGAGCAGCTTGACCATCCGTCCTACTGCCCGGACATGTCGCCCTGTGATTTGCATGTGTTTGATCTTTAAAAGCATTTGAAAGGGAGGCACTTGAACTTGGACAACGAACTCTAGGACACTGTGAAGGACTAGTTCTCGTCACAGCCAAGGAAATCATGGGAACAAGGAATCCTTCACTTAGTTAATCAGTGGGATTGTGGTGCTCAGGACTATGGTGCATACTGTGAATAAAGTCTTCATTTAGACCCGTAGTCAGGGGCGGATCTAGAGGGGGGCCATGGGGGCCATGGCCCCTCCCAAAGCCTTGTGATTGTAGGAATTTTTTTAAGGGAAAAAAGAAAAATATATTATGAGAAGATATCAAAATTTAACACATGTATTTTACTGAAAAGAAGTATAGGCCTTAATTGGGAGATAAATTATATCCCTATCCTCAAAACAAAACTTTTATTTCCAAAAATTTTCTCCATCTTTTACATCATTTCTTGATTCCAACTACAGACACTTGGACGATCTCTAAATGCTGCGGTTCTCAGAGTATACCTATTGTTCACAAGACCAAAGAGAGCCTAAATTTTCGTTTTTATGCCTTTAATTTCAAAACTAGGAAGAGAATCCCCTTTTCCCACGCCCTTTCACAAATGCCTTGATATATAGCAAAAAATTGCATTTTAAGTCTTTTATTTGGAAAAAATGTCAACGGAAACTAGCTTATCCAGTCCTTATCACTCAACTTGCTTAAAAGCAACTCAAATGATTTTTTTTTTTTTTTGACTTCAATTACAAATGAATTTTTATAGGACCTCCTCCCTCCCTAGTTTATATCGTGATGACAGCTTTAAAAGGAGGTTTTTTGGAGGAGCTCTCGAATCTTCCATCCTTTTCTAAACTATGTATAAATATAGTTAAAAATCGAATTTTCAGAGCCTCAAAGGCAAAATATTTCCAGGAAGGAAGGATTCTAAGCACCTTCACACTTCCTCTAATGTAAGCAAACATTACCTAAAGGTGCATTTTTAGGCTGGACATCTGAAGAGCTAGAAAAGCACCCCTCCTCTTCTAACTTCTCAATGTATAATGACAGAATATTTTGGTTTCTAAGCTTTATTTTCAAAAAGTGTTTTGGGGCCAGCGCCCGAAACCTGACCTCTCTCCGTATATCATCAAAAATAGATAAAATGCGTTTTTAGTTTCCTAATTTTCAAAAATTACTCGGAAATGTAAATTTTGAAACATTTTCGAGGGAGATTCCTAAATCCACCCCCTCACCTAATGTCTCGATACCTCGAAAATTGAGTTTTTAAAACTTCATTTTAATAAAATTTCTGGGGAGTTATCAGGGCCCAATTTCCCAATAGGCAGAGTAGGCAGCTGCCTAGAGCGGCATATTTGCTATTATAAAACACATTTTTTGAATTAAATTGTTATTCTTGAAAGTAAAATATTAGCATTCTTTCATTTTCCACAGAGACAAGTTTTTCTTGTAATTTAATAATGATTACTTTCACACATCTTATGAAAGTCAAATGTTTTTCAATCATGGTATTTGCCAAATCGGCAGCAAAATTTGCCGAATAAAACTTTTTTTGGGACATCACTGTGATCATCTCATCGGCGCGCCTCAGAATGTGAAACGCCATCATTTCTTCATAAGTTTGACAGTTTGGGGAACACTTTTTTAGGTTTTTTTTTGAGTAAAGGATATTTTACTTCTTTTTTTGGGGGGGGAGGGGCGGCAGATTTCAAATTTGTCTAGAGGCATGGAGCTAAATTCGGCCCTGGGGAGTTTGTTCAAAAATTTCGGATGGCCCCTCCCAAAACGATCGGTTGGATCCGCCACTGCCCGTAGTATCGTTTGGTACCTTTTCATTTGAACACCCCTTATATTTGAGTATATAAAAGGACTTTGAAGCGATTAAAAGAAGTTTATAGCACATTATTAATAGTACCACCGACAAGCCTGAATTCATAAAAAATATTTTCAAGTTCAGGAACTTTGTGCACTAAAATGAGTTCCAGGCTTAGTGACAATTCAATGGATGCATTACGTTTTTGACTATTCTTGATTTGTTTGTCTTATAACATTTGTCCCTTCATTTTATATTTGTAAACAAAAAATTATCATAATTAATGCACATTTTGTATAAAATGTTTCAGTATGACAACGAAACAAGAACGTTTTTAATTCTTTTTTGAGAAATTTCCAATACCGGTATGATAAAAAAAACTGATATTTCGGTGTCACGTTTTAAAGAATATCGAAAACCGGTATTACATTTTGGGTCCGGTTTTGTAATCACTACTGGCGTTGGCGACCACCCGTCGACTGGAGTCGTAACTTCTTGGACCGGACGTATTTGTAGAAACACAATTCTGATTGTTGGCGAACTATTCACTTTCTTTCCTTTCCCTCCTCGTAACAATACTGAGGTTGAAATGAAAATCATAGAATGCACGCCACGGATTATAATGGTCGACCAATGATGCTTCAATAATGTCGTTAGGGTTAATGAAAATTGAAATGTTAATAGCTGACATAGACTTCAAAAAAAAAAAAAAAACTAAAGTTGTTTGTAAAGCGTAGCAAGAAGGAAAAACGATTTCTTTCCAAATGTTAAAAATTTAATTACAGTGTATAAGTAAAGAAATGGTGTTTTTTTTGACCGGTCACAGGAAAGCAACAAAGCAAGACAGAAATGTAAAATCTTCAAAAAAAAAAAAAAATCTCCTAATTTCATACACGTTTAGTGCAGTTCCATTTGGCCATCACTTTTCACCCTCTAAACGGTATTAAAGTTCTCCCTACAGGACGTCTGGGGTAACATAGTGAATAACGTCTATGACTCTGTTTTAAATGGTTCACGTCGTAGATACATGTAAAAATCAAAGAGCGTCGGATCCGGGGATCACGGGGACCGTGGCTTGACGCAACTCCTGCCTATCCACACCGCTAGGGGAATGTTATATCCGAAATCTAACGAACAATGTTAGCGTAGTGTGGAGGAGCGCGTCATGTTGAAAGATGACACCTCCTGAAAACACATTGAACCTTCGTCTGTACCGTTCACATCTCGACTGGCGTGGGCGTGTGCTGATCCGCTCCTGTGCAGTTCGTGGTACTGCGTAGGTCTTCGCCTGCATGCGCACACGCTTACCCATCATACTACAGAAACTTAGAGAGTTTTTCTGTTATTTGGTGAAGATTTCACATTTCCATCTTGTTTTGTTACTTTCCCGTGATTGTCAAAAGTGCACCATTACTTTACGGACACATTGTATGTTTAGAAATGAAGGCCAACGAAAATGAATAGGTGGACAGTATGCAGTCCACGGATTGAACCGCACTTCGTTAAATGATGGTTTTAGTGTAAATAACATTATGCTTGTCTTTGATTGTAATCCTATTCATTTATTTCATCTTTTTAGTACATGAGCGTGGCTTGGAATAAAATGCCTTACATAGTGTATCAAGGTCGAGCAAAGAAGTCTCCAGAAAAAGTATCCGGCGAAACAGATGTCGAAAAAATAGGTAGCAAAGATGCTGACGATACTAAACGGAAGCATGATGCAGATTCAAAAGAAAAAGAAAAGAACAAAAAAGGATCTGAAAAAGTGGAAACTGCGAAGGAAGAACCGGAAGAATCTGAAGAGCAAACTGAAGCTCAAATTATACAAGAGGAAGAAGAAACAGATGAGTTTAATTTGCCTGTATCCCTGGCTGTAATTTTACTGATAACTTACATGATGCTTGGAGCCTTTATATTTACCCTGTGGGAAGATTGGACGTTTTTCGAATCATTTTATTTTGTGTTTGTTTCTATGAGCACTATTGGATTCGGCGACTATGTACCAGACCATCCTATGTATATGATGGCAACGTTTATTTACCTGTTATTCGGACTTGCTTTAACTTCTATGTGCATAAATGTTGTTCAAGAGAAGCTCTCTGCCATATTTCAAATGGCAAAAATGCGAATTGGTACAACAGTAGGACTCGATGCGAATATTTTAATGGAAGATGATGTAATGTCCGATAAGTCTGACACCCCAGATAGTAAAAGAAGAGGCAGTAGCTTGAAATCACGTAGGGGATCTAAAGCTCCACCAGCAATGAGTCAAGATAAAGATGAAGATGAATACAAACCATCTGACTCTCCGCACTCAAAAGAAAATGGCGTAAAAGACGAACCAATAATGAGCACAGATATTTAAATGCACTAAATATGAAATTCAGATTTATTCCTACATGCTTATCTAAGTTCGCTATACAAAGTGCTTTATTTTATGTTTTCTGACTGTGATATTTCTTGTGATCAAAAATAGTAGCAAAATGTTCGCACTGCATACCTGTAAAAATCCTTCACTTATGTTAATTTCATGCCAAAACATTTCATTTTTTCTGAACTGGATTTATTAATCATGGAGTGTTTTGTTTGTGTTGAGTACATAGTATTAAAGCTTTTATCATCCCTAATTTTAATTTAACAGATATATTGTTTTGTTTAAATTTCGTATGAGCACGAGTTAGAATATCATTAAGCCACTTGAAGATCTGTGATAGGCTCTGAAAAAGCGAAATCATTTTTATAATAATGTTTCGGAACATTTTTCCATTATTTTGTTTGTTTTGTACGTGCTTTCATTTCCTTCAACAAATCTTACTTTATGTAAGGCAAGTTCATGAATTTCCTTTATTGGGTTTTTATTTTCTAAATTCATTTGTAAACTGTTTCGAATAAGAAAATTTACATTTTTCATTTACTTTTCAGAAAAAGTCTTGTAATACACATGTATATTTCTATCATTGTAAAAAAGATCCTTATGTATTGAATATTGAATTTTTCAAATGTGTCATGTCTTTATCTTTAATGGAAATCATTGAAAAGTAAGTATACATACAAGTAATATTACTAGCATAAACAAGGGTTGACGCGTGAATGTGAAAGTTTGAAAATAAAATATCGCTGCATCAAGTAATTTTTCTTCACTAAGTATTAATTTTTTTAAGCAAAACGCAAAAATAAAATTAACTGCATTAATTGATAACGCAATAACGATTAACGTTTTATCTACATTAAATTTACATTGCATTTTTTGGCTTGTGAGATATTTATTGAACAAATTAACTGTTCATAATTATAGTAATGTGATTAACTGTACCACGTTTAGTAGTTATTTTGCAAGTATGTACTTGTTTAAACATAGATTGAATCTTCAACATCTCTCAACAGCAATTTTAAGCCTGTTGCCTCTTTTATCCAGAAATGTTGGCAAGGTTTGTCCAGGCCCGAACACTTCGAGTAATCGAGGTTCTGCAGTACAGATTTAAACTGTGAGAAAAATTCTATTTAAAACAAGAAATTCCATCCAGAACTAAACGAGCCTACTTTCCCGTATACCAATATCAACTTTCCGGTATCTGATCACTATTCTCTAAATTAGCTAAAATGGCAAATTACTTCAAACATAACTTTTTAACATTTTTGCTGATTTCTAGAAATAAAGTATGCCTCGACATTTAAAGAAATATATACGTAAAAAATAACTAAACGAATAAATAAAGTAATAGCATCTTTTAACCAATTCAGCTAATATACTTTTTTCCATTAAAAAAATAATAATAAGCTCATTAAAGTAAATAAGGTAGGTGCGGTTAATAATCCCTAGTAGGCGAAAATTTATTGATTCACAAAATCCGTGAAGTTTCCTTTAGTGTACATAAAAAATCCTTTGAATGCATTCCCTTTTTCAGATCTGTTGTAAATATAGGCGAGCATTTTTTGCGTGAAAATCGAAACCTGCTAGAGAAAAAATGGAAGCATTTTGGTGAATGTTTCCAGGTGTATCCCTATTTTCCATTCTTTCCGCTTGAACGATTTTTCAATAAGTATAGTCATTCGATAATATTGCACTTAAAGTGTACAGGGAGGCCCTTTTCATTCTAGGTTTCCCTCTGAAGCTTTACGTTTGATATGATGAACCTGGTTAGTTTCATTTTCTTTTTCAAAAAGAATGAGAGAACTCTCATTTTCATTCTTTCTTTGTTTCTCTGAAAATTGAATCTCATTAAATTCGTCTGATATCAAAAATATTACCTATTCAAAATAAAACTCAGTAGGTTACTTTCCAAATAAAAAACGGAATGCGGCCGAAAATTCATTAATGTGAAAGGTATAGATATACATAGGGGAAGGAATGTTTACGTTACCTGCATAAAACTGTCAACTAATTGGCTTATTTTTTTTCTTCTCCATAACCGACGTGTTTCCCCAACACAGATAACTTATATAAACACACACCAGAGTCTTATTATATCATTTTTAGGCCTTTTTTTTAGAATAGGATCTACCATATTGCCTTGAGATGAGAAGTGTTTTGTCTAATTTCTTCAAAATCGTTTTTTCCGATTACTTGTTTGTTTTGCAATTGTAAAAGAACTATTGAATTTAAAGACTTCGTCTTAGGCTTAAATGAAAGGCAATTAAAATTACTGTAACAGTATATCCAGTTTTTTCTTGTTAACTAGGAATTTATTTCGATATTTTTCTTGAAATTTGATCGAATTCTTTCATTTTTCGCCAAAAATGGTCAATTTTTTAAGCATGATATCTCATTTGAGCTTAAGTTGTTCAAAGTTTAATGAGCTTTCATACGGGTATATTTTCGCGAATTACGCAGCGAGCACAGGTTTTTAAAAACTGCAAACTTAGATTTACACCACCCTAACTGACTCAAACAACATATGAAAAAATTAGAACTGCATCGTGCTTTGCGAGTTTAGCCCCTTTTTTTTTGTACAATATGACTGGACTATTTGTAATTTTTTATGAAACAAAATTTTTTTCATTACCCTTTTAAATTATTATTTTTAATGAAATGTATGAATGGCAATCACCTGCCATGAATCTGTTTGGTGGCCAGGTTTATCAATAGAAATTCAGTATCTCGTCTCAAAATGTCACAAGTGTATTCAACATCGAAGATTTTTTAAAGAACTTTTACTTCCATCGGCATTTCCAAATAGACCTTTGCAAACGGTTGGAGCAGATGTCCTCTAAGTAAGTGGTAGTTGGTACCTTATTATGGCAGATAACTATTCTAGCTATATTGAAGTGGCTAAGTCCAGTTGAGCTTCTAATGGGAAGATGTTTAAGAACACCTATTCCTACGATAAACGACAAGCTAAAACCTAAAGTATTAGATGAGCAATCCTTATTTAAACGAGCTGATGTGTGCATCACATGACTTCCTTTTACACCAATTTAATGTTATTTCCCCAATGGCATTTTAATGTGGTTCAATAGTTAACTATCTAAATATCACCGACAGTGGCCAAATTGAAACCAGATTTAAAATTTAAAAAAGAAATCGCCAAATTTGTCGCCAAGTTGGTGAAAAAACTTGGCGACCAAAAGGCTGGCGATATATTTTGCCAAGTGTCCTCCAAATTATAACACCACTTTAGTTTGCATCGAAATTAACAATGATTTGATCCCAAAAAGGTGCAAAAGAGCCCTTTAGAAACACCTGAACGCAACCAAAAAAGGAGGTGCACAACTAGACCCCACTAAGAGTCTACGTACAAAATTTCAACTTTCTAAGACATACCGTTTTTGAGTTATGCGACATACATGCGCACATATGTACATAAGCACATACATACGTATACATACAGACGTCACGAGAAAACCCGTTGTAATAAACTCGGGAATCGTCAAAATGAATATTTCGGGCGTTTAAACGTTCTTAGGTATATATGTACGTGTGGTCGAGTCGAAAAAAAAAAAACTCAACATTCATTCGGGGGTGAGAAAAAAAGGAAATTAAGGTCGATTTTTGAGTGAAATTTTTTTTGCTAATACAATATTTCCTTCTTTTTTTTTTTTTTTTTGTAAAATGAATTAAAAA
Source organism: Uloborus diversus (assembly GCF_026930045.1). Lineage (NCBI taxonomy): Eukaryota > Metazoa > Arthropoda > Arachnida > Araneae > Uloboridae > Uloborus > Uloborus diversus. The sequence continues at coordinate 123,580,538 of NC_072736.1, forward strand.
GAAGAAGAAAGGATTGAGAAGCAAAAATATTACTTTGATCGTCATCATCGAGCTAGACAAATCCCACAAATTAGTGTTGGCGAACACTTAAATTGGTGTTCAATATGAGTCGTACATGTGGAAAGATAAAATCTGCTCACCAGGCTCCTAGATCTTATTTGATTGAGCCTCCTCAAGGTATCCTTAGAAGGAACCGCAGCTACATACAGGGGCAGATCTAGAGGGGAGCGGGCCATGGTCCTTCCCAAAACCTTGTGATTGTAGGAATATTTTTAAGAAAAAAAGAAAGAAAATATTATGAGAAGGTAACACAAAATTTAACAAAAGAAATTTAGGTCTTAGTTGGGACATAAATTATATCGCTTTCCTCGAAACAAAACTATTACATAAAAAGTTTTTTGCTCCGTTGATTTCCTGACTCCAACTTTATACACTTGGACGATCTCTAAATGCTGCTGTCGTCAGAGTACACCTAATTGATCACGAAACCAAAAGAGAGCTTAAATTTGGAATTGTATGGCTTTTATTTCGAAACTTACTGGGGGGAAAGGGTCATTGTTTTCTGATATTCAAATATCAGGCTAATCTAGAAATTAGGAAAATTTTCTACTTTCGTAGGGTTGTGGACACTTGGAACAGCTTACCAGAAGAGGCGGTAATGAGCAAGGGGGGTATAGCTTTAAGAGGACCATATATCTTCATTGGATACTAATAAACTAACTAGGACCAGCCTAGCTGGGCCCAGAGCCTATTGCTAGGCGTCACATTTGTATTTGAAAATCTTTCCTGCGTTTGTCCGGAGGAAGACGCTTGGTTATAAGGGTCCTCTTTGTGCGCGAAACTGATTTACTTATTTTCTATTCTATTCTATTCAAGAGTCACAACTGACTACAACTGTATTTATATCGAGGACTGCATACTAAGTGCCTTGCCTCCATTATTTTATATACCGATGGATGGCAGCACCATCACCGGATCGAACAGTTAATGAGAATTTAGAACTAGTCCAAGAGCTAATAGCTACCTGGTACTAGCACCCCCAGAGGTATCGTTTCACTTGGAGGACATTGAGACCACGAGCATATTTAATGTCGCCCAGTCCCCTTTAATGACGACGGTGGGTCTTCGACCAGCGGGGATCGAACCCGAGCCCCTCCGGCCCCGAGTCCAATGCCCTACCGATCAGGCTACCACGGCCCTATTTACTTATTTTATTTTATACAGCAACTAAATTGCTTCGCTTACTTAAGGACTGCGCACAAAGCGCCTTGCCTCCGGAAACACACAGGAAACATTTACAACACAACACCTGAGATGGAAATAACTGATGCTGAAACCACGTCCTCCGGTTAGAAGACGTAGACGAAGTTTCTAGCACTACGGAGTCGCTAGGGGAACTGATTTGCTTTTGTGGTTAGGTTCGCATAGAGCTACCGGTCGACCATGGTTGGTTGATGACATGACAGCTCATGACGTGATTGGTTTTTAACCAGTTGTTCAGCAACCGATGCTCCATCGAATGCTTTTGGTTAATAACGAGTTTACTTGCGCATAGATATGCAAAAAACCCTCAGTTTTGGAGCTACGAGTATAAATCCGGTAGTTTTGGAGAATAAATCCGGGAGTTTGGGGAACATTTGGAATTTTGAAAATAAACAAAAACCAGGTTTTTCCCATGTTGGTTCTGGGCTTAAGGCTCTTCTAAACCTCTCCGTAAAATCAGATTCGACGAAAACACGAAATCTGTGGCAACACAAGGGGTGTATCTGGGAGGGTCTAACTCGACTTTTTTTGCACTGCTAATTGGTCAGATTTCATGATGGACAACGTCAATCATTGAGTTGTTGAAAGGACAGTCGTAAATCTAAGCTGTCCCCATCGGTACTCCTTTTGCGGTCGGACGAGGGCAGAGAGCTAGTTCCAAAACATGTCCCCCCCCCCTCCGGCCTGTTTCCCACCACGACAACAGATCGGCGTAGCGGAAAGAACTGACGAGTATGAGGATGAAGAAAAAAGAATCCAATTCTCCTATTCTATTCTACCACCCTTCTCACTTTTACTTGAAAACTTTGGAATCGCGGGACAGTTCTTTACATTTACTCTTCGAATCGAATTCTGTATTTGTTTTGCAATTCATGGGCGGCATAATCTTCATTTTTTTTTATTTGTTTTATATTTATTCGTTCAGTTCATTCATTTATGTATTTTTCAATATATAATTGAGGGGGAGGGGGCGAACGGAACACTGATGATCTTTATAACTTTATCAATAAAAGATTGCTTTGCTTTTTACAGAAATTTCTGAAACTATTCTTGAAAAGAAAAGCAAAACAATCATAGAAAAATGTCGAAGAATTTCTGCGGATGTCGGTGTGAGCATAAAATAAAAACATTTGGTAGTTGTGTAGTTAGGTTTGCTGATTGCTAGTTTGATGAAAGTTACAATTAATAAAAAAAGCATAAAGAGTAAATCTTTCGAAAACACTCACGCCCTGTGCAAGGATTTTCTGTGCAGTTTTAATTAGAAAATTATGCTTTTGTTTTGTCTATGAATTTTCTGCGCATCAAAAGAGGAAAGAAAGAAACTGACGAATCTGCATGTTGGCACGTTAGAAAACAGGAAGAGAAAAAAAATGCTGTTGTCTTTTTAGTGATCAGAAGGATACCATATTACCAGTGGCGCACAGGAATTTTTTAAAGGGAGGGTCCAAGGTCGAAAGTCTCATTCCATTATTACGCCGTCAAACATATTGACTTGATTTTATCGATTCCGAGAACAAAAAACAGTAAAAAATAAGCTAATGAATAAATATTAGCATTAAGTAAAGAAATAACCAGAAGTTAAATAATTTACGCTTTTATTTTTCTCATAATTAAAAAATGAATTCAAGTTCAAAGGATCTCATTTCAATTTGTAATCACAAAACTAAAAACATAGTTATTACTGTGTATTCATTTATAATCCCCATTCATCTTCTCATAGGCTAAGTGCACATTATTTTAAAAAATCTCTTAACATGAGGGTTTTATTTTTTCACTTATTAAAACAGAAGTTATTGTTACCTTTGTTTGAAATTATTTCACGCACAAAATATAGAATCGTAATCAATCGGGGGAAAAAGCAAGACCTATGGGAGGGGTCTTGACCCCCTGGACCCTTGTGTGCGCCACTGATAAATACCCACTAAGGTTTTCATTTTTTATACACGTGTACTAAATAATTAGAATGAAATGACACCTCTCAGTAATGCTAAAAGCAGATTATTGCAGAGCTTAGTATTTTTGACAGTTGCATGCAGAATCAACGCTTGATTTAAATCTGAGAAAAGCCATGTTACTGCGTACAAAAGCCCTTTATCACGCTCTGAATGCAAATTGGGAATTTTACTGTTGTTTTTCTTAGATAAAAGCCTACTTCAATGTCAAACTTTCGTCGATGTGCCTATTCATCAATATTTTAAGATAATTTCAATTCATTGAGCGTATTGTTAAAAGAATAAAAATTATACGTTCACAAATTTTACCAATGCATATAATAAAACGTAAGTAATTGAACTCTAATGGTTTAAATATACTTCGAAAGAATGAATAAAGTGTAAGAAAACGTACAGTGGTTTAAAATAGTCAGCAAGTGGTATTTAGGAATTTCCGTATCGTAAAAATTTGATTTCTTGATCTTGAGGCAAAGAATGTTTTTTTCTTTCAGTTTGACACTCTCTGTTATTTAAACATTTTGTTCACATAGTAGGAAATTAATAAAACTCCTTATGAAAATAGAGTGGCGTTAAACAATATGAGTAGCACAGTATACAAATGAAAAACGTTATCTATCATGAAAGCGTCTCGAAAAAATATTTACGTGTACCAACAACTACGCTATTGTAAAAAGATTGCCATCAATCATGAAACGAGAAAAAAGATTTTCCTAAAAAAAAGGGAAGGAACATGGTTTTGTTAATATTTTCGAAAAAGATTTTCGTTTAGAGTTCAAAACTGTCATATGAGGAAAAAAAAAATGCATCGATTCAATGAATCAAATGTATGATCATGTTCAATCTCGAGAATTATAGGAAAAAATAGATTGCAAAAGACACAAAATTAAATAAGCATTATTCGAAAGGGGAGACAGTGAGGCACTCAATTTATGTGCCGAAGTAATTATCACTATGAGGAACTTTCTTGTTCCCAGTCTCATTTGCTGTACGCAAACGAGAAGACTTGTTTATCCAAAGTGGGGAAACAAAGTGCAAAAGGTGAGAAAAAATTATACATGAAATCAAATGAATTGATATCGTTCCATCTTGAGTATTGGAGGCAAACAAAATAATATGAAAATTCAAAAAAAAAAAAAAAATGATCAAGGAAAAAGAGTACTGTGGTCCTAAATTACTGTGACAGTATCACCATATACTGAACCTTCTTGTTCGCAGTCTCATTTCTTTTCATGCAGTCACGATGATTGACAAATTCGGATTGCAAAAATAAACTTTATGTAACATGAAAAGATTTCGGAAAATGCATTGTAAATTGTGAATAGAGTTCTTTGACTGTGAGCATGCGCAAATGATCAAGACGAAGGTTCAACTAATGATACTTCTTGAAATATCGAGAATGTTTTTGATATGAAGTGCTGCTTGGAGTCATTGCTTTCTGGATTCTTTGAAAAAATACTTTCAATTAGTGTTTTAAAGAGCCATTTGGGTGGAAAAAAGCATCATTTTATACTAGGGCTCGACCGATGGCAATTTTTGGCCGATGGGCCGATGCCGATTGTTGGCCGATTGTTCAAAGATGGCCGATGGCCGATTGTTTTTCTCAAAATGACCGATGGCCGATGTCGATGGCCGATGGCAAAAAAAAAAAAAAAAAAAAAATCGAAAAATTAAAAATTACCGTCGGTTCAACGGGAATCTATAACAAAATCACAAAAATCGGTTTCGCCATCTCATATTTGTTTCCAAGTAGGTCTCCAATTCGGCAATGTATCCCCAAATGATCAGTCTCAGATGCAATAAAGTTTTGCATTGAAATAAGTAATTGATAGCCACAAAAAATGAGTAAATAGGCCTTTTAGAACACCCGATTGAAAACAAAAAGGGAATAGCACAACTGGAACGTACGCAGACCCCACATACGAAATTTCAACCTTCTACAGATTACCATTTTTGAGTTATAACTTATGAGAGATACTTACGCACATCCAGCCGCAAAAAACAACGCAATAATTAACTTGTATGTACCTGAATGTAGTGTTAAAAATTCTTTCAGGGGTGACTAAAATAGAAATTCATGCTGAAATTCAAGTAAGGGTCAAAGGGTCAGCTCACCCCCTGTGAGAAGAATGTCATTATGATTATTATTGTAAATTGTGAATAGAGTTCTTCGATTGTGAGCATGCGCAAATGATCAAGACGAAAGTTCAACTAATGATCTTGTACTATCGAGAATTATTTTGATATGAAGTGCTGCAGGCGTCATTGCTTTGTTGATTCTTTGAAAAAATACTTCCACTTGGGGTTTTAAATAGCTATCTGGCGGAAAAGCATCACTTTATACATGAAATTGAATGAATCAAATATGATCCTGTTCCACCTTGAGTATTGGAGGAAAACAAAATAATATGAAAATTCCAAAAACATTGATCGAAGAAAAAAGGTTGTGAGGTACTAAATTACTTGCTGATGGCTGTATCACCACTGTGACGTCGTGAGTCACAGAAATAAAGATTAACGAATCCAATCTTTTCATTAAATCAAGTCACACCACGAACAAGGAAGGACTAAACCCCTTTTTAAAATTAACAAAAAAAAAATTTATTTACAGAAAAAAAAATAATAATCGTTACATTGATGGGGTCACAAATGCCGGCAAACACAGTTGCCTCAGTGGTGGTCTCAAAAAAAATCACGGTTTCCAACGAAACCGGAGAATGCCTAAGGGCACCTGTTTCTCTCAAGTCCTAGAGCAATCTGCTTTCTAAAAGTGTGGATCGAGGTCTTTTTCGAAGACACGGGGCTTGCCAACTAAGCCCCCTTAAAATATCCCATTGGTGGAAACTTGGTGACGAACACTGCTACGTCGTTTTTGTAGAAGAAACCAAGGCCCGGATTCGTTGGTCGACCGGCGCCTCATTAACATGGAGCACACCTCCCCGTCTGCGGTTTTTCGGCAACGACAAAGACGGACACCGTCCAGGGCTGTCAGGCAAACTCGTCACACCCAATTTTAAAACTGTCCGAAGTGGTGCCAGACAGTCTAGTCCTTTATTTAGAAGCGGTATTCCAACAAAGGCACAAAGGCGTAGAAGAAATGACTGTCTATGTCCCGTCAACCCAGAGCTCAGTCGGCTGCTTGAAGAGATTGTTTTCACGAAGTGGACTCGCGGCATTCAAAACGGGCACATATCTGAGGATGCCACAGCTCCTCCCCCCTTAGGAAGGAAATTTCGTTGTGCAACCACATCAAATTTCAGGTGACATTGTCGTCCAAAACACATTTAGGAAAACGAGGGTGTCCCAGGTCAGTGAACTAGACTCCCGAAAAGGCAGCCTCAGTTTAACAGAACACATTCAGAAAAAAACAAAGTCACCCTACCCGTGAACCAATATCAGGTTCTCATGACCTAACATTCTCTCCTATTTTGTTCGTCATTGCCAAAATTTTCAAAAACTAACCTGCGCTACATTAATCAGTTTGGAAATGCAACCATACTCCTTTATGATTTTCATGACATCCAAAACCTTTAAAGTTCTTAATAGTCATCCCGAAAAATTAAGTAACACAAACTCTCGAGCATAAAATCCCCAAAAATATTTAACACAAATAATTGATCAAGTACTTCTTCGACCAAAACAAAAAAAAAAATACATATATAAATACCAAATCCAAATAAATTGCGATAAATGGAAATTAAATAACCCAAAAAGGTATGTTAATTTACCAGAATTTTTTTTACAAATAGCCTCGGGGCCCGTTATGGTTCCTGTCTGCTCAAACCGTCCGGCGTTACCATTTCTTTTCCCCGGTTTGTGTTCAATTTCGAAATTGAACTGTTGTAGACATAAAGCCCAACGAGTAAGTCTGGCATTCGTTCCCATCATTTTTTTAAGGTATGTGATAGGGGAATGATCGGTTTGTATACGGAAAAATTGGCCGTTTAAATATTGAGCTAGTTTCTTTAAACCCATAAACTATAGCGGCTAACTCCTTTTCGATAACACTGTAATTTTTTTTCAGCTTTCGAGAACTTTTTACTGAGATATAGAAACTGGATGTTCTTCCCCCATTATGCATCTGAGCTAGTACAATCCCCATTCCACTCTCACTTGCATCAGTTTGGAGAATGAACTCTTTCGAAAAGTCAGGGGCATAAAGAATAGGGCTCTTTAGTAAACTTCCCTTTAAAGCACGGAACGCCTCCTCGCATTCATCCGTCCACACTAACCTTTTCTTTTCTGATCCTTCCCTTTCAATGCGCTTGTTAGGGGGGGCTGCTACCTCGGAAAAGTTCGGAATGTATCTGCCGTAATACCCTACCAATCCTAAGAATGACCGTATCAACGTTTTAGTCGCGGGGGTTGGAAAATCTTGCACGGCTTTTAACTTCGCCTCGCTCGGAGATCTCTTCCCAGAACCGACATCATGCCCCAAAAACCGGACACTATCTTGTGCGAAACGACACTTAGAAGGTTTTACTGTTAATTTTGCGTCACCCAATCGCTCTAGCACTTTGTCCACATCGATCACATGCTGTTCCCAACTTTGCGAATATATGGCTATATCATCAATGTAGGGTGCCGTAAAAATGTTCAAAGCCATTCAAAACTTGCGCTAAAAGTTTTACAAAATAATATGGAGCGTTGAGTAGTCCGAACATCATATTCTTTGGGCGATACGTCCCAAAGGGCGTGACAAAAGCCGCGTAACGGCTTGCTCTTTCGGTCAGGGGTATCTGAAAATATCCCTTTGTTAAATCCATCAGCGTTATGTAAGGCGCTGCGCTCACCCCGCTCAACTACTTCCTCAATGTTTGGTAAGGGGAAAAACTCAGTGCGCGTAATTGCATTCAACTTACGATAATCTACGCAAGGGCGGGGGTCTTTCCCAGGCACCCTCCACTAAAATTAGGGGGCTAGTATAGTCGGACTGCCCCGATTTCTACAATTCCCAGATCTAAAAGTCTTTTTATTTCCTCACGCACTATTTCAGTTTGCCGTGGGGACATTCTATAGGGTCGCGATCTCACGGGGTCGGCGCTGGTCAGCTCAATGTCCATCGTGACCAATTTAGTACACCCAGGGTCTGAAGAAAACACTCTTTTATGTTTCTGAAGTACTTTCCCTAATTGATCTATTTGTTTTTTCCGACACGCGTTTTTCCAAATTGCTAACCCGCAACATCTCGTGTAAATCAAAATATGTAGGGTCAGGCAAGGGAAAAGGGATCTCAGCTTCTTGCTCGACATCTTCCCCCTCCTCCTCTATTATTAAATTTACTCGTTCGGGGCGCTTATGATAAGGTTTAAGTAAATTTACGTGATAAATGGTGCATTTGTCCCTCCTCTCAGGGACGTCGACCACATAGTTAGTTTCCGAGATTTTGCTCGTAACCACTCCTGGACCTATCCAGTTCACTGCCATTTTGTTAGCTTTATTTGTCGACAATACTAACACCTGCTCGCCCACCTTAAATTGCCTCTTCACAGCGTTCTTGTCATACCAAGCTTTTCTTCGTAACTGCATTTCACTCATTTTTTTTACTGTCAAATCCTGACATCTCTTTAAACGGTTGGTCAAATTTAGTATGTATTCTACCACATTTGGGTCAGATTCTTCTGGCACCATCCAATGCTCGTAGAGCAAGGTTTGGGGTGTCCTCAAATTTTTTCCATGAACGAGCTCGGCGGGGCTAAATCCCGTACTCTCATGATTTACCGTCCGAAAGGCAAACAAAGCCAACGACAAATTCTTCTCCCAATCTTCTCCCGACTCCACGCATAATGCTTTTATTATTCGTTTAATGGATGAATGAAATCTCTCCACTGGGTTGCTAGAAGGGTGGTAAATGGAGGAGTGCCTAACTTTTATTCCGAATCTTTCGAAAAACTCTGTCGTTAAAACACTAGTGAACGACCCGCCCTAGGTCACTTTGTACCTCCCGGGGAAACCCTGTCCTCGAAAACGTGCTCAACAGAGCATCTATCACATTTGGAGACTTAATATCGGCCACCGGTATAGCTTCGGGATACTTCGAGGCCATACAAATGGACGTTATTAGGTATTTATTCCCATTTGTGGATACGGGAAGTGGTCCAACTGCGTCAATATTTACACAGGAAAAAGGTTCCGAAATTATCGGCACAAGTTTCAATGGTGCTTTCTTCCGATCACCTTTCTTTCCTACGCGTTGACAAGCATCACACGCGCCTCACATACGACTCAATTTCCGCATAACAATTCGGCCAAAAAAAATGACGCAACACTTTATCCTTCATCTTTGTAGCACCCAAATGGCCTGACGCGCCATCATGACAAAATTTCATAATTTTTTCTGTCAAACTCGATGGTATACAAAGCTGCACCCTTTCCTCTCCCAGCTTCGATCTACTCAGACGGACCAGTTTTCCTTTCATGCATTTAAAATCCTTTCCCTCCCCTTTCGAAACCTCTTCCCACAAGGGCTTTAGAACCGAACACAATTTCTGCTCTTTCTCGAACGATTCCGAATCTATTTCAGCTAACGCTAATCCCTCAAAAGGCTCTATGGGGGGTAAACCGCAAATTTCCTTCCCTTCTTCTTCGCAGGAGGGAAACGCGCTCGCTATCTCCGAATTCCCTAGAGTCCCAGTCCCAGGGTCCAAGTTCTCCTCACGCATACGCTGACGTAAGACGCTCCGAGTCTCTACCACGTTTACAACTTCGTGGGGAGTTGCTTTCAACTGGAAAAACAATTCCGCTGTCCTGTTGCCCAACAGATAAACTTTTGAGTCACTATCAGTGGTCTTAACTACCGCTTTAGATATCACACAACCTTCTTCTGTTTCTATGCAAACTTTGGCCAATGGCAAACATTTGCATTCTTCGTCCAGCGGTTGTTTTACATAGACATACTCTCCCGTAAAATCTTTTGTCTCGATCCAACTGCGGGGACAGACGTCAATGGAAGCCCCACTGTCTCGGAGAATTCTCCGAACCTCCCCATTTATTTTCCCCGTACTCAGGTAAGGGGCAAAACACTCACTTAATTCTTTAGTGTCACCAATGTGATTAATTTGCTCCCCTTGCGCTCTCTTGAATTCAGGGCAATTGGGTTTTATATGTCCCTTTTGTGAACAAAAATAACAATCAATTTCTTTCCTTTTTTCGAAATTACTGTTTTTTTCCCATTTGGGGGGCTCTTTCTTATTAGCACTTTCCGATTTAGTATTGCTAGTTTTTGCCGGATCATTTCCTCCTTTCACCCATTTTTCTTTTTTGTGCGTTTTGGGGTCGTTTTGTTTTCCCTCCGATTTTTTGAAAGTACGCCGAAGGCTCTCGTAGTGATCTAACCTTTCAGCGAGGTCTGACGCCTTACGGAATTCTTCCCAGGAGTCCAAAAAGTGTTCCCTCACCTCAGCAGGGGTTCTCTTTTTTAACTGCTCCGTGAGCAATAACTCCTTTAACTCCTCGAATGTATTTACCTCCGCGGTTTCTAGCCAATTGTCTAGATAGCTTCTTAATTCGAAGGTGAGATCTGCCCAGGAGGAACCAAACTTCCGATTATGTTCTTCAAACCTAATCCGCAATTCCACAGAATTTAGTTTGAACCTCTTCATTAACAGGCGCTTCATGTGAGGAAAATCGTCGCTTTTCTCAAGGGGTTCCTTCACAATTAGCTCTGCTACTTCCGGGGGCAACAAAGGAATAAGCTGGGAAACCCACCTCTCTTCCTCTATCTCCTCTTTCTTAGCCTGTCTCTCAAAAATTTCAAAAAATAACGAGACATCTAATTGCTTCGGGTCAAATTTTGGGACCAGATGCTTTAAATTTGATCTCCTAGAAGTATCTGTACTCGCTGACCCATTTGAACTTAAGCTAACCGTTTCTGCTGCGGTAGTTAGTTTCAGTTTATCTAGTTCAAATTGTCTTTCTTTGTCTCTTTCCCGACATTCTCTCTCTAGTTTTTCTCTTTCCCGCTCTCTCTCCCTTTCTATCTCTTCTTTCAAAAGTCTCCAAGTCGATTTTGCAAATTCTTCATCATAATCTGTAGCCCCAACAATCGCTTTAACTATGTACCCGACGCGTGTCTGAGTCAGACGTTTCCACGCCAAACTCCGAGGCTATCTTTCTCAGATTATCTTTTTCGATTTCAAAAAGAAAAGAACCCATTTTGCTTAAATGAGATTTTTAGAGCGTTCCCTTTTTTTTCACAAGCATAACTCTATTTATTTCATGCAAAATCCAACTAATCACAAAAACAGCATGCACATAAATATCTTCTACAGATCAATTTCAATAGATTTACTTAACCTGAAATCTATATCGTCAAAATAAATCATTAATTTATATGACTTTCCCTTCCAAACTGAAATAGCAAAGATCTGCAAAACAATTCTTTTGCAGTCTAACTCAGAATTTAATTCTCACAAGAAACCTTTAGTCCAATTCTATTTTCGAAAACATTGAAAATTTTTACAAACAATTTTACTCCGCTTAAATTCTCTCAAAACAAACCCACTAAAGCTGCCTCATCGGTAACCAAGAAACAAAGACCGGACTCACCCTTTTCTGCGTCCGTCTTTAACATCAGAGTAATCCAAATCCAATTTGGGGGAATGGCACACACAAAATCTTATAGGTTTCGATCAGCTCTAGGACTACTTTATGTAAAAAGTACTTACAGTTTTAAAAAGAATTATCTTTCAAAATTGCATAAAAATAGAAAGACCAAAAGTAACATGGGTCTGTTTCAATTTCTCTGAAACATCATCGCACCCGCTGCCACCAAATAAGCTGTGACGTCGTGAGTATAAAGATTAACGAATCCAATCTTTTCATTAAATCAAGTCACACCACGAACAAGGAAGGACTAAACCCCTTTTTAAAATTAACAAAAAAAAAATTTATTTACAGAAAAAAAAAATAATAATCGTTACATTGATGGGGTTACAAATGCCGGCAAACACAGTTGCCTCAAAAAAAATCACGGTTTCCAACGAAACCGGAGAATGCCTAAGGGCACCTGTTTCTCTCAAGTCCTAGAGCAATCTGCTTTCTAAAAGTGTGGATCGAGGTCTTTTTCGAAGACACGGGGCTTGCCAACTAAGCCCCCTTAAAATATCCCATTGGTGGAAACTTGGTGACGAACACTGCTACGTCGTTTTTGTAGAAGAAACCAAGGCCCGGATTCGTTGGTCGACCGGCGCCTCATTAACATGGAGCACACCTCCCCGTCTGCGGTTTTTCGGCAACGACAAAGACGGACACCGTCCAGGGCTGTCAGGCAAACTCGTCACACCCAATTTTAAAACTGTCCGAAGTGGTGCCAGACAGTCTAGTCCTTTATTTAGAAGCGGTATTCCAACAAAGGCACAAAGGCGTAGAAGAAATGGCTGTCTATGTCCCGTCAACCCAGAGCTCAGTCGGCTGCTTGAAGAGATTGTTTTCACGAAGTGGACTCGCGGCATTCAAAACGGGCACATATCTGAGGATGCCACACCACACTCAACTTTCCTTGTTCGCAGTCTCATTTCTTTTTCACGCAGTTGCGAAGACAGACAAATTCGCTTTGCAAAAATCGACTTTATGTAACATCAAAAGAGTTCGGAAAATGCATTGTAAATTGTGAATAGAGTTCTTCGATTGTGAGCATGCGCAAATGATCAAGACGAAAGTTCAACTAATGATCTTGTACTATCGAGAATTATTTTGATATGAAGTGCTGCAGGCGTCATTGCTTTGTTGATTCTTTGAAAAAATACTTCCACTTGGGGTTTTAAATAGCTATCTGGCGGAAAAGCATCACTTTATACATGAAATTGAATGAATCAAATATGATCCTGTTCCACCTTGAGTATTGGAGGAAAACAAAATAATATGAAAATTCCAAAAACATTGATCGAAGAAAAAAGGTTGTGAGGTACTAAATTACTTGCTGATGGCTGTATCACCACACTCAACTTTCCTTGTTCGCAGTCTCATTTCTTTTTCACGCAGTTGCGAAGATAGACAAATTCGCTTTGCAAAAATCGACTTTATGTAACATCAAAAGAGTTCGGAAAATGCATTGTAAATTGTGAATAGAGTTCTTTGATTGTGAGCATGCGCAAATGATCAAGACGAAAATAAAAGTAATGATAATTCTTGAAATATGTACAATCTTCAAAGGAGAAGCATTTTGATACGAGGTGCTGCATTCGTCATGACTTCGTTGATTCTTAGAAAAAATACTTTCACCTGTGGCTCTAAAGTCACAGGGGAGGAAAAAATGCATGAATTTGAATATATATATATATATATATATATATATATATATATATATATATATATATATATATATATATATATATATATATATATATATATATACATATATAAATAATTGGATTAATCAAATGTGATCCCTTTCCATCTTGAGTATAGGAGGAACACAAAATAATATGAAAATTTAAAAAAACAATTATCTGGGAAAAAGACAGATACAGGCTGATGACAGTATTGCCATAGTGAACTTTCTTGTTCGCAGTCTCCTTCTTTCCTTTTTTTTCACAGTTATAATGACTGATAAATTGATATTGTAAAAAAAAAAAAAAAAACTTTTTTTAAATGAAACATTAAAAGAGTTCGAAAAAACCATTGTGAATTAAGATAGTAGATCCATGGCCGCGCCGTCCTTATGTGCGAGGTCGTGAGGCGCACTACGGCGCCAGAGTCAAAAAGGCGCCTTTCACTACCAATCAAAAATGTTCCAAATGGGGGGAATCTCTCCAACCAAAGAAGGAAAAAAAAAGAACTTTTCATTATATCCAGTTTCCTATGGGGCCCGCTCAGCCCAAAGTGATGCCCAGGCCCTGGCAAAATTTGGTGCCCCCTCTCACAGGAATATCTGCAATTTTTTTGTGTGGAAATAATCATTCTCAAAGAAAGAAAACGGCAAATCAAAAGTTCCCCGAAAAAATTAAACGCAACCCTCCATAAATGCAACTAAAATCCTGAAAAAAAAAGAAAGAAAAATCGCCAAATAATAATCAAAAGGGGAAAATTTTACCTCAAAACGAAAACAAAATTTTATTTAGTCACAAAAGAGAAAAAAAACTGGCAACCTTCTAAACGCTACTTTAAAATGAGATTGCGCAAACGATAATTTTCTGATTTAAAATTTCTGTTCCATTAGGCTTAGCAGTGATTTTTAATTTTTTCCTGGTGATTTTAAAGCCTTTTTACTTACAAAAAAGGAAGTATTGTATTCACGAAAAAAAATTATCTCAAAATTCGGACTTAATTTCCATTTTGCTCACCCACGAATGAATATTGAGTTTTTTTTCCAACCCAACCACACACGAATATGTGCCTAAACACCCGAAATATCCATTTTGACATTCCCCGAGTTAATTACAACGACTTTTTGCTTGACGTCCGTATGTTCGTAAGTGCGTATGTATGTCACATAACTCAAGAACGGTATGTCCTAGAAAGTTGAAATTTGGTACGTAGACTCCTAGTGGGGTCTAGTTGTGCACCTCCCATTTTGGTTTCATTCAGATGTTCCGAAAGGGGTCATTTACACCTTTTTTTTGGGGGGGGGGAGGGAGTCAATGTTAATTCAATGCAAACTCAAGTAGTGTTATAATTTATACAAACATTTGGCAATTTCTCGCCATGCTTTTGGTCACCAAGTTTTGTCGCCAACTTTGCGACACATTTTGCGTTTTTTGAGCAATCACGATTGCTAATTGTTTTCATTTGACCGTCCTTGATGCCTAGTTCCTTTTTCAACCCCCTACATTCCTACTCTGGTGCCCAAGTACCTTCCGGCCAAATTTGGTCCAGATCCGACGAAAAGTGTGGATTTGTATAGGGAACATACATATACACATATACTCTTTATATATATATATATATATATATATATATATATATATATATATATATATATATATATATATATATATATATATATATATATTTATTTATTTATTTATTTATTTACGTGTGGTGTTTAAAGGAAACAAACTGTTGATTATATATAACTAGCGACGATTATTCATAATTTTCAATCGACTTGGTAAATATGATACATTATGTAATGTTTGTCAAATTTACTAGTTTATTCACATAATTTCCTATTCTTCGTGGATATTGCAATAAATTAGGATTATTGTACATTACTTTCATTTCTTACCTTGGAAAATGTATATTAGATAATAGTATTAATTCTATTAAAAAAAAGTTTATATTATTAACTATTTAATTTTTACCTAAACAAAACGGAACTTCAAATTTAATTACATATTTAGAATTCTAGATAATGTCAAAGTCTAAAAAATTAAAGATCTGAAAGTAAATGCACAACACACAAAGCCTCCATATCAAAAAGCAAACTAAGCCAATATTCTAAAGAAAAACATTTTCTTGTAAGATAACCTATTCAGACTCATTCTGCTATGACTTTCAGAGAATTATTACCAACTGTTTCACTAAACTTCATTTTCAAAGGCATCGTTGTGTGTGATATATCTGATCCTTCCAGAAAGAGATGATTATTTTTAATTAATATTGCTAGTTCTGGAACATTGTCAAGCAAAATATTTTTTCTTTACAAATTGACTTGATTTTTAGTAAAGCTATGGACTTTTATTATATTCACCACTACGAGTCAAGGAATATAGTTGATAAATATTAAATACTAGTAGTACCCACACGGCTTTGCCCGTAGTAGAAAATTAAAAGGTCTTATGGTTCGCCTGTATAATTACAAAAAATGTATGGTGAATTTTTCACCAATTGGCTTACACCATGTTACTGTTCCACGTTATGATAACTTGGTAATTTACTCGTTCATCGTATGATAATTTTGCTCGTGAAAATGTTCTTAAAATTGGAATAGAAAAAGAAAAAAATAGAATTTTCGAAAAATTGCTTCGAGGTGCACACCCCACGCTACAAACTAACTTTGTGCCAAATTTCCTGAAAATCGGCAGAACGGTCTAGGCGCTATGCACGTCACAAAGATCCAGACAACCAGCATCCCCCAGACATCCAGACAGACTTTCAGCTTTATTATTAGTAAAGACTATTTCCCCTGCTTTGACGCTTAGTAAATGACAGTAATTTTTGATCGTGTTTGTGGGAAGCTTTCTTTTCTATTCTTCTGAAATTACATTACACCACAAACTGTCTGAAGCCTGTAATTTACCCCAAAGAAAACACGTGGAATGGAATGTTTTACCTTTTTCTTTAGTATTGTTTAATCACCGCAAGGTAGCGTATTCGAGCTCTGGAGTTGGCAATACGATCTGACCGTTTTTTAAATAATTTGACTAATTTTAATAATTTTAAAAATTTATTTGAATCGGTGCGCTTTTATTATTTACGGCTTCTGCCGATGACATCACAAATGATGAAATGCCATTCACTGTTGCCATTCGTAGAGCTTAATATTTAATTCGCATTTTTACTCAAGTGTAATGGCAACGATAAGGTTGATAACAAGCGTAGAGCGCAATATTTAATTCGCTTCTTGATTACAATAACGTGAAAACGCAGTACACAGATGCGCCTAAGTACATCATTTGTGACGTCATAAAGACCACGTCTTATTTTCAAAATCGGACATGTTAAAAAATTCATTAAAAAATAAGCGTCTGGAAAATGAAAGTTTTTTTCTCGCTTCATGTTATTTTTTATTTTTTGCTTATTCTATCAATTTCAATGACTAAAAATTAGTACTTTTGACTGAAGGAAACAACTCCATTTTGAATAATCTGGAAACAACTCCATTTTGAATAATCTCTGCGGAATATGTATAATCGCCAGATTAATCTCGTTCTACTTGCACATACATTCAGGAGAGGGAAATTTCATGATTTACTCGCCACTTCCCCTAATGTGGCTAGTGTATTTTATGTGAATTGGTTTATATTTTTGCAAATTTCACATCGAGATATAAATCGCAATCACTGTACTTGGCGGTATTTTTTTTAAATTAATAATTTAATAAAGAAATACATAAATAAAAATGGCATTTCGAATTTTTTTCCCATTATAAAATGCGGTAATTTTCACTGATTTTTCAAACAAAATAACTTCTACATTTAAACGGGGGTACTTATATTAAAACAGCATTGAAAAATATATCACCTAAATAATTTCAAAAACTTATCGCATAGAACTCGAAAGAAGAAAAAAACTGTTCTTTTTAGAACGAATTTCGTCGATGTCACACAGATACAAGACCAACACACAAAACGACAAGGAATGAAAGGTCATTAGTCAGTAATTTATTGCCTGTCATTGAGGTAGAGCGGAGGAACGGACAAGACCCTGAAGACCCTGGGGGGAGAAGAGGAAGTGGTCCCTCAAAGCTCAAAGTGGGAGGAAATGGGTGTGGTCTGGTAAAAGGCGTGTTTTTCGCAGTTTTTCACAATTTTTCGAAAACAAGGCTTTACTCCGTGGAGAATATCAATAGAACAAATTGTCTCAGAAACAAACTCAAAATATGTTTTTAAAGAGAAAAGTTCAATCTCTTGCGCTCCTTTTTCAGTTTTTCCATATCATTTTTCAAACGTGTTAAAATAGTCGTTTAAAGTTTTAAAATGCTATTAAAAAAATTTCAAAATAATTACAGAAAAAATAAAAAAGCGCATATCTAGTTCTGTGTCATAGCCATTGTTTAAAACAAACCGCATGAAAATATTCCAGTAATTTCTCGTGTTATGCTTTGCATAGGTAGCAGATTTTCCCGTAGAGAAAGCATTAGCGTCGAAATCCAAGATGGACGGTATAGAAGAGCCTTAACCAAAGGACAGTCGTTTCGCGCACTTTCTTAGAAGAAGAGTAAAAGGGTGAAATTCACAGGTTTGACATGTAAAATGAACATTTCAAGTTCATGGTTAAAGGTCATTGAAGTTAAATGCCATTTCGCTCTGTTATCTCGATTAGTACTGTTCTTTGGTTGTTATCTTTCTTAATATTGTGATTCCTTAGAAAACTGAAATGATTGGAGTGAAAAGAAAGTATAAGTTTTTTTCAAGTGATGAAAAAAGGAAAATCGTAGAAAACTGGCCAAGTTAGATTTGCAGCAATTGCCAACCTCAAGAGGATCGATAATGAATCAAAAAAAAAAAAAAAAAAAAAAAATAAGGGACTAAAAAGCAATAAAAGACTTTTTCTTGAAAAAGATATGCTTAAAGTTTCTTTCACTGTCAAAATGATTCCTTAAACTTGCAATAAAGCACTTAATAATGTAATAATAGAATAAATACCTAACAAAACTAATACAGAGGAATTTTAATCAAGAGCCCATATTGTCTTTAGTATCGATTTCCAATTTTTCGCCATCATATTTCATATTTCTATAAAAAGTTTCCTAAAGCCCCCGTATCTCAAAACCTCTTTATCTCGATTTTTTCTTTAATGTGAAATTCGAAATATACAGATTCGACTGTATGCAGGGCCGGATTTAGGGGAGGGCAGGCGGGGCTACTGCCCCGGGGCCTCCACAACAAAGGGGCCCCCACAATAAAATTTTTGCAAAATATCCTAACTTTCACGGGTCGAAAATATCGGATATATACATATATATCAAAATATTCAGATATATATAAAAATATCGGATATTTTCGAAAATGTGATGAAATTTCCGAACCCTGATTAGGGGCCTCCACACTTCCAAATCCGGCGCTGACTGTATGCAATGTTCCTACTGCGCGGCTCATAAAATTAAACATTTGCAGAATCTATGACAAAGAAAGGCTGCATATACGTGGATTCAACAAATCAATCTCATTTCTAAAGCAAAGTGTCAAATTTTACTCAATTATCAAAAAATTGTCGCATCAGAGGGAGGCGTCTTTATGCTTGAGAGTCACACATGGAGCAGATTTTCAATGGCATTGGGGGGGGGGGGGGCAAAGTGAATTTTTGACCTTTGTTACTCAAAAAAAAGTCGTTTTGATTTTTTTCTTTTTTTCCCTTTCTCTTTTCTCTTCTTTTTCTCTCTTTTTTTTTGAGACTAACGTTTCGGGGGGGGGGGGTTGTCCCCAACCCCCCCCCCCCCTTAGCTACGCCCCTGTTCAAGCTTAATTTTTAAGCATACTTTCATTTTTTTTTTCTTTCTTTCATCTACCTTGATAAGCACTAAATGTTGCTTAAGGGCTTCAGCTGTGAGTGATAACTTCATCATTCATCTTTGTTTTGCTGGTGAAAAAACTTTCTAGCTTCATTTACGGAAGGAAGTTACATGAAGATGAGTAGCAAAGATTTGCTCAGATATTTGAAATTTTTAATCAGGTATGCTTTTTTTTTAAGGTTGGGACAGGTATAAAAATGCCCCAATCAAGATAGACCTTCCATCTTTTCCACATCGTCACTTTTCTCCGACCTGCAGAAAAAGAGATCGTGTCAAATCCTGAGAATGAGTGGAACCCTCTTTGAGCAACTGCTTTTTGCTGACCGAATTTGTGAGCAAAATCTTGGACTAGTATTAGTTGAAAGTGTTTTTCAGCTACAAATTTAAGCTCCATCTTCTTACTCTCTTTTTTGTGCCGTTCATGAAGGTATGATATGCATAAAATGACAGCGGGGGCCAAGTTCTTGCTCATATGCTTCTGTATCCTCTTTCTGCAGCATCCAAAAAATGTACTAAGATCCTACAATCAGCTTTCTTGTGATTTGATGGAGCTACAGCTGTTGTATTCAATGAAAATCACTGTCGAATCATTAAGAGCAAAACAAGATGGTATAGGCAGTACAATCATGAAAAACAACTTTGTCTTCTTATCTGCATTCCGAAGGAAACTGATCCAGTTCTCAGGAAGCAAACCATTTTCTCCAAAATGATATCTTTCTTCTATTCCTCTTATATGTATTGCATCTGTATCCTGAATAGACTTCAGATACTCCAACGAAGAAATTTCGGTCCCAGGTCGTTTCATATGAATAATGAAAGAACTATCATAGACAATAGCATCACAATGTATCTCTGCACTTATTCTAAAAAAAATTGGCATTCATCATTTTATCTTTAGCAACCCTTCTCAACTCGTTTTCGTCTTCTCTCGAGTAGTCTTCAGCAGTAGGAATACTATTACTTAATTCATTGAGCAGGAATGTTAATGACTAGACTTATTTCCCATTCAAAGAGCTCCATTTATTGAAATCGATGGAGGGTGAGGTTGATTTTCATAGAGGAAAAATTCATCCAGGTTTAAATGTACAATATTGCAAATAATGAAAAGCTTTGAAAATGAATCTGCATCAAATTTTAATCTTTTCATTAAACAGACTTACAAGTTTTTCTGCAAAAATGAAAGACGAAAAAGGTTTTTTTTTTCTACCTGTGAATATGAAGTGACTTTTGAGTCACAATTCTTTTCTCTATGAATTTGATGTAACTGTTTTTTTTTTCCCAACTTGACCAATCTTCATGAGGTGCTCCATATTCTTTGTCTACTACTATATTCGTCTCTAATGAGAACAAATCTTTCGATGTTTCTAACAATGGATTTCCATGTTCAGCTATTTCTCCTCAAGGCTTGACTCATCAGGACCTTTCTTGACTAAATCACGCAAGATTTCTAATGCTCTTTCAGCTACTGTTTCTTTCTCTTTAACCCAGGACATTTTTCCATGACTTTTCCAGGTCTCTGAAATTTGTTTTTTTTTCAATGACTTTCCAGGATTTCCATAACCCGTATGAACATTGAGCAACACGTATTAGGTGTGAAATACACCGCCAGCTCAGTCATTTCCAGCCGAGGACTGCAGTTTCGTGCTTATTAGCACTCATCAGCCCGGCATAGGAAAGTGACTGAGCTGGAGATGGAAAACCTCTTAAGGAAGCCAAGAGTGCGAAACAAACTGGTAGCTAATATAGAATTAGCAGACCAGACAGTGAACGAAGCAATGGTCCGGTTCAACTCGAAGATTGAACGTGAGGCAATGTATATTCAGTAAATTATCACCCATTAGCCAGGGCTAAAGCAGAAATACGTGAAATACACCACCAGCTCAGTCATTTCCAGCCGAGGACTGCAGTTTAATAAGCACGAAACTGCAGTCCTCGGCTGGAAATGATTGAGCTGGCGGTGTATTTCACGTAGTTCTGCTTTAGCCCTGGCTAATGGGCGGTAATTTACTGAATACGTATTAGGTGGTTGGTCCATTTGTATATATATGGTTTATGGATACGCCGATGCTTTTCCTACAGGAAAAGTGACTTTTTCGAAAATTGAAGAGACCAGACAGAGAACAATCACCCAGGGCAGGCGGACCCTGATTGTTAAAAATTGGACAAAAAACACAATTTTGAAAGTATAACTTACACAAATTATTTTTTTTCTGCAAATAACAAAATATCTTTGGGTGCCAACCAACAAACCATTAATTATGAAATAAATGACTCACCACTTACCTCGCTACTTTGTTTAGGTTCCACTCCACATGCACTAGGAAAACTTTGAAAGAACGAATATAGCTCAAAATTAACAGCACTCACATTGAACACACTGTTTGCATATGCTGCTCCCTGCGTGAACGTCACCTGCAAAATCTCAAGACTGAAAATGTAGTTCCCCCCGCTGATATTTGAATAAAAATTTGCCTATCTATTCTATTGTGGGTTGGTAAAGGGCAGTAGGTGCAAATCTTTCATTTTGGTCAACTATTGTACGTTAACTTTATTGTATTTTGTCCATTTACCATATGAGAAGGCACTTGACTCCTCCTTCGTCACATGGTATCCTATGATTCTATTGCATGGTTTTCGGCAGAAGGCATATTCGGATCGCAACATTTTGCCGCAAAAGCAGCAGTTTTTAAAATGTAAGAACAACGAAAGTAGCAACAAACAAGTGAAGCAAGAGAAATAAAGGACACGGACTTTTTTTGCACATTAAAATGCATGCCAAAGTTAAGGTTGTCTCATTTACACAAGCACGGGTACCAATCCCCCCCCCCCACGTAAAATTGAACCCTGCGTTCAAGAAGGAGGGGCGAGGTGCCTTCTCGTGAAAAACGGACATACAAGCCTTCTTATGCGGTTTCCACTAGGAAAAAAATGTTGAATTCCAACATTTCCCTAGATAGTATTGAATCCAAAACGCTTTCTGCAAATATTTCAAAAATTCATATCTGCAGATACTGCCATTTACATGCCCATTGTAGTGGTAGTCTCGTATTTAATTTTTTTAAAAGAAAAATGTGAGGTGAGATATAGGATATTTTTTTTTTTTTGTGGTACTTAGATTAAAAAAAAAACTTTCATAAATTTCCGGAACTTACTTGCCACTTCCTGACCTACCTGGAACATGACCATGTTGAAAAGAACCTCAAACCAATGAGAGTCAAACGATGGAGGGCCATCGTGACTAAAACAAAAAAGTTCAGCTGGTAGAAGATCAGAGAGTCAGCGTTGCCTGCAAAAGGCTGCGGTGCTTTTAAATGAAAAGTGATAATAATCAGATGAAAGTTTTAGACAATTAAATAGTTTATTCAAGGAAACAGTAAATGATATTCTGAAGATCAGAGGCTGAATAAAAATCCAAGAACCCTGCTTTTGGCAGATTCTCAATTGGAAACTGGCTTTCTAATTAGATTTGTCACCGACATCATAAAAAAAACCTAGAAAATTGCCTGTCAAGGTATGACGGGTGAAAATTGCTTCTACATTTCGTCGCTAAAAAGACGAATGGATGTATTTCAAAAAAAAAATCGAAATATTAGTTACGACTACCACAGAAGTGTCCAAAATCGATTTTATAATATGGCATATCTCTACAATGAATAGTAAAAAATTTACAATCCCTCACACTGGTGGCAGATTTCAATCGATAGAGTAAACTAGAAATCTTTAAATTGGTTTTCTGAAAAATGTCGTTTTTACTGACTATTTGAATGAAGCAATTGCCTGTTTGATGATATTTTGATAGTTAAAATTTCAACCCTCACTCCAATGGATTAACCCTGAACTCCAGTAGATAGCATAAATTGTTGGCTATTTCGTTTTTTCATTCCCCTGAAATGAGTCTTACCAGTAAAACAGTTAAGTTTCCGGATCCAGTTTAGCCTAGTCAAAGTAAAGTATTACCCTTCATATCAAACATTGCCAGAAAATATTATCAGATTATCATGATATGGCTAGGAGTTTCATTATTGGTGACGTCAGTGTTACTCGATCAGTGAATTGGCAAATATATATATGAGGATTAGGAATGCATATGTACTAATGACAATTCAAACCTTCTTTTGCTTTTTTAAGTGATGATAATGAAATGAAAATTTACGAATGTTATATACATTGTTCATTTAAGAAAACAGTCAGGTATTTTCAAAGCATTTTCTCATCTTGCGTTGTAATAGCGGTAACTGAAGGCTCCAGCTTTATGACGAAAATTCAATGAGCCAGCTAAAAGCTGGAAATGGGGAAAATGTTAATGTTTGTTTCATTTTACACCTGCTGAGGAGTAGGTTGAAAAATTCCCTGTATTGGGATTTTCTTTTCACAATTTCCATGGTCCTGCAATGAGCCAATCATTGGACAATGTGAATGAGCTCAGAGAGTTTAGTTATTTTGCTTAAAAGAAAAAATAAACAATAATATCAAACAGCCAATAAACATTGTGTATAGCTTTCTCTTTTATTAACAAAATTCAACATTTTAAAGGCATTACATTTTCCTGTAGATGGAATATTTATACTTTGACACATTTTTCATTTAACCCGTGGCATGTTCATAGGCCTACAACTTTTAACTAAAATACAAAATTATATAGCATAAAATTGACTGCAGGTAAAAAATCAAACACCCAAATTGCATCAAATAACTTCAGTTTCTAGCAATAAGTATGAAAGAAAGGAACTTGGAAGAGGCAGTTCGTGTGCATGTTTTAAATTTTTCGGTCCCAGTGCCTTTCGAATAGCATATCGGCAACAGTGTTGTAATGTTCTGGGATTTGATGCAATGTCTTCATACCAGAAATGTTTTTCCTTGTAGAATGCAGCTTTATCACTGGGATTAATGTCTGTTGGAGGATAATATTGTCTAGGTGCAAAACTTCCAAAATGCTGCAACCTACGCATATCATCTATCATCGCTAATCTAGCTGGGTCATCGAGTCCGATATTCATTAACGGTTCAACATTGACTGCATAAGCAAGATCAAACTGTTCTTCATCCATTTCTTCATTATCAGGGAAATATCTGTTCATAAAATATTGGAGAATGCGCTGACGTCGAATTCCATCTTCAGCAGCAAAATGCACACCGGCTTTCAAGACTGCGAATGATTCATTAACTAATCTTAATGCATTTAAATGGGGAATAGCAAGCATGCTTTTCACAACTTGCTTCAAAACACTATAATCCTCATCAGTAGATATCAGTTCGTATTCTAATAAGCTACAGTTGCAAGTGTTTTTTATATTTACATCAGCACCATAAGATATTAAGAACTTAATCATTTCAAAGACTTGCTCGGTAAATTTTCTTTCAAAGCAAGCGTAATGCAGAGGGGTGAAACCATTTTTATCAGTTACATTGATGTTTGTATTATATCCTTCTAACACTAGCATTTTTAAGATTTCGAAACTCACATTGTCGTTTCCCCTCAATGTTAAATGTAATGGGGATATACCATTGAAGTTCCTATGACTAGGATCAGATCCTAATTTCAGTAATTCATACACACAATCTGCCATCTTGCAGCTAACTGCAAAGTGAAGAGGAGTATCATATGTATGAAAGCTTGGCAGGGACAAAATGTCTCTGCCAACAGCATTTTTCAAATGCGCCATCACACATTCCCGATGTCCTAGTTGGGCTGCAATGTACAAACTAGTACGCCCACGCTCATCTACGGCATTATAATCTGCCCCATAGAGAATCAACTCTTTAACACATCTGGCATGATTATTAGCCGCTGCCAAATGAAGAGCTGTAGTGCCCCCATAATGCGGCAAAGGTACTGAGGATCCTGCCACAGTATATTTTGTTGCCATCATGCAGTCAGCATTAGCATCTAATAAAGTTACCAAGCAGGAGAAATGTCCATTTTGTGCAGCCATATGAAGCGGAGTAATATCAAACCGATCCTTTGCATTAACACAAGCACCGCGCTTTAGTAGAAATTCTACACATTTTACAAATCCATTTCCAGCAGCAAGATGGAGAGGGGTTGCATAATTTTTTGAAGAGTAGAACAGAGCTTTATTATATTCCTTAGCATCCACTGCAACACCGGCATTTAGCAGACTTTCAACAGTATCCAGATCGCCGATGGCAGCAGCTTCAACAAGCAATCTTTCACTGAAAATTTGTTTACTTGCTGAGCAAGGAACATATTCCATCGGCATTTTTTGGAAAACAGCTAGTGTTGTACGTTTCGGAACATTGCCTGCAGCCATGATGAAATGTAATCTAAATGGAAAAAAAAGTTTTATTTTGCAAACATGTAGTTAAGGGCATCAACCCCCCCAAAAGTCTATGTTTCAAGTCTCACACCCTCTTATATTTTTCCTTTAAGGTCAAAACGATTGTAAAAATAGTTTCATATAATTTGAATAACGGCAACCTGTGCCGACCTTAGACTATTGAAAGATAGACGAGACATCCCATTCAATTGCTATTGTGTGCGCTGAAGCAGGAGTAAGGGCGACAGGTCTTACTCGGGGGGAAAACATCAAATAATTTCACCGCCGCGTAAAACGTGATTAAGTCCTTTGATTTCGGAGTGAAATACAAACTCGATTTCTCAATGAACACAACTTTTGGAGCCATTTTTAAATCGACATAACACAACAACTTACTGTAGAAATAGAAAAAAAAAACCCCACTTTTCCATAAATTAGTAAACTATGCACTCACGGGTAACAGAAAAAAATGTGCCAAAACATTTCAGGCAGAAGGTAAAAAATAAAATCGAGGATTATTCAAATCCCTACGAGAATTAGTGAAGCTCTGGCGAAACCTCTATAAAAATGTGAAATATATATTAAGAGGAAAAATATAAATGGTAATTTCGGTGCGCTAAATAGAAATTTTTGCTCTTTTGCAATATTTAAGTCTCCCCACATAGTACTCCAAATATGGATTTTTTCAAAGTCAAATTTTTCATTTTAAATGCATTATTTTGTTTATTATTCATTTGCAATTTTGATTTAAAACTGTGTTCGCTAATAATGATTTTTAAAATTGATATTTTATTGAAATGTATACGTAATTTTTTTTAAAAGATAAATGAAAAAAATCCATTTTTGATGAAAATCAAATTTTAGGCCTCCTGATGGGCACCTAAATATTTTTTAATTTGGAAGAACATTTTTGTGGTACATGTGGGGCTTTCGGGGTTACATTTTATCAAAATGAAATTTCAACCTTCCAAAATTTTTTTTTTTTTTTTTTTTTTTATTCGAACTAGTAAACAGGGTTGGTTTACACTTAGGGGCACTAATCGTGACTGGTTGCTGTTGTTCAAATTTAACTTTTGACTTTTTTTAAAATTTGAAACTTTTAAAAAAAATTGTTTTGACCTAAAAGGAAAAATATTATAGGGTGTGCGACAGGAAACATAGACTTTTGTTATTTTTGGGAAACCCTAATGTAGGTGTTATGTAATCGGGAAAAAGAGAAAAAACAAATAAATTAAGTTTTGATTTATGCTTAAAGTTTAGCAATTATGCTTTTCTAAGCATAATGTGTACCATGCTAAGCATACTTGCATATCACGCTAAGTTATGGGAAGTAAGTTTATTTTCTACCCAATTTAAGCTAAGCACAAAAGCTGACTGAGGAATTTCAAAAGCAATTTATAACACAAAACATTAAAAATGAAATGGAAAATTGAAAATTACAGTATTATTAAATGAGTAATGACAATTTTTGTCCTATTGGCAGTACTGAATTTGGAGAAAAAAAAAAAAGATGGAGCAGCTGACCTTACAGTTTGGGGGGGGGGGGGGGCTTACCAAAAGAAAAAGTGGTTTAGAACCATTTTCAGGGGTTGTCTAGGATTTTCAAGTTTTTTTTTTTTTGTGAATTTTAAATTTTTTTTGTGAAAAATCCAACCTTTTTGCAAAATTTCAAACTGTAAAAGAAAAGTAATGTATCAATTTAATGGCCATATAGGAGGGCAAGTTGGGCTCAAGCGCCCCCCCCCCCCCCTAGAAATGAGAATTTCCTTGCTTTTAGTGCTTTTTTCTTCCAAAAATGTACAAAAATTCCTTTTCCAGCCGTTAATGGATAAGTTATTAAAAATGCATATTTTAATATGTCTAATCTGTACTGAAATGGGTTTTCATGTGAAAAATAATTCTGCTAAACCATGGAGAAAATTTTTGAGTTTAACCTTAAATTTTTGCATATGGGCACCATTGCATCGATTTATATTAAATCTGCAATCAAATAACTGCTTTATTAATAAATGACTTTGAAAGATCTGATATGGTCAATTTGAAATTTTGTGAAGGTCTGTTTTGATCCAATTGGAATTCTTTATAACTTGATCAAACACAATAGCAATTTTTTTCCTTCTCTGACAGGAAATAATTTGCTATTGGTACAAACTATCATGCAGTATAAATCCAAATTATAAGAAAATGATTTGAAACAATATAACATATTTTATAGCTTTGTTTTTATTTATAAAGGAAGGCAATATTTGAAATTAAAAGTGTTCAGCTGAAAACATTATAGGAATAAAGTTGAAAAAATACCTTTGTGCATGAAATGAAAAATAAGATGCAACAACTTTAATTGGAGATAATTGTATACACGTGTTTTAGGGTTACAATGACCCTATTTTCAATGCAAAATAAGTGAGCTTATGGATGAAAAGACATTGAAAAGGGGTTTCTTGTAATCCGGAATCACATGTGTATACCGTTATTTGCAATTTTTGTGCAATTAACGTTGTTATTATCTTATTCAGGGTTCATACACAACTTTGATAAAAAATTTCAATGACTTCTATGACTTCTTTATAAAAAGAGAATAGTACTATTTAAAGTCAAACTCTTGCCAGTCTTCGGAAATAGTCACTACCACAACCTGAATGCCATGACCTCATTGAAGCACTAACTTGTGACTGAAAAAATTCAGTGCAGACTGCAGAAACTAATAAACTATTCTTATTTGTCTTCATCATATAAAGCTAAGTAAAGTAAAAATATAGTATGTACAAAATATAGATGTTTAACTATCGAATAAATATTTGATAAATAGGGTAGAATAGTAATGGATGTTACAAATGTTGAATGAGTCATTACTAAGTTTCATATAATAAATTTACTTTACAAAAATACCGCCCTTTGGTGTCATCTAATCATCCATGTAACTTGACAGTATTTCATTCATTATAAAAAAAACCACGCTTTTCAGTAAATTCATTTTTCTATCCCAGATATTTCAGCTGGCCATATGGATTAGTTTTGCCAACCATATGGTGGGCACTGTTTTAGAGAATTAGAATTCCTCTATTTATATATTTTATTGACTGACTCAAGTCTGATTTTTCTAAAGCCTTCAACAAACTAAGAAAAACTCTGGTAAATTCAATAATAATTTTTTCATGAGTAGTTGAACAAACTCAGATGCAAATGGATAACACCTTTGCAGAGGGCGAGGTAAAATCAAAAGCATGCCATGCAAGTCCACAACTAAGATCTGAAAATAATGTTTAATTCAAATTTAGTGAAATTTCAGCAGTAAAATCACATTGCAAAAAAAGGCAGGCAATTGCAACAGAAGTGGATGCAATAGGATTCTAAAACTCAGATTTGTTTTTGGCATCATTCAATTTTTCAGTACACCCAAATCTGTTTTCATGCGGTGGATAGGGACCAAATAAAAAGCAATTGTTTGAAACTTCACGAGTAGCTTTAGAAAGTTGTTTTTTCAACACTGTTAAACAATTAAGCAATAAATAAATACCTTTGTGCCGAAAAATAATTTCATCATTTGAATTCCATTCTGACTGAAAATTTAATACATCGCAAAAAAAAAAGTTTTGGGTGTATTAATAGCCTTTACATGCAATACTGTTAAAGCATTCAAGAGTTATATATCTCTTTCAGCGACTGTTACTTTCTAACTGCCCAAGACATTTTTTCATGACTTTAAATAAATTTCCATGACTTTTTCAGGTCTCAAATTTATTTATTTTTTCCATGACTTTCCAGGATTTTCTATGATCCATACAAACCCTGCTTATTACATTAGAGGATTGTTCATTATAAGACAGTGAGAAAAATTACAGAATTGGTGGTGATGTTTGTGTGGAAATTAGAAAAGTAAAAAGTTTCCACGTGGTGCACAAGTCACTTCTGCTGAAACAGAAACAACTTAAAAGGATTTTCAGTTCAATTCCCAGTAAAAAATAAATAAAAGTTTGAAAGAGCAGCTAAGCTCACATATCTATTCTAAGACTCGAAAACTCTAACCTGAGATGAGGAGATGGAAAAAAAAAAAAAAAAACAAGAACTAAAAAATAAATGATGAAAATATTACTTTAAGAAAATAAAATCATTTACAGGTGTAGAATGCTTAAAAACAGATATTTGTGCAGTTTAGAAGACAATTATAATTCAGACTCTGAAATAACATTCTGATTCAGAGTAATGCTTTAAACCACAACGAAAGGTTTAAAAGCAACTGTATAGAGTGATTATGCTCAGAATTTTCACCTTATACATTACTAACTGATTTCAAGTTTATTTTTCAATTACTTTCCAAAAATGAAACAAATGCTTTACAGTGTACGATAGTGTTCCAGTTTTTATTTTCCAAGTCCCTATTTTGTAAAAAAAAATAATAAAAAAAAATAAATAAAATAAAATATTTTTGTAAATTTTATTTTTGTGAAAAATAAATTTGAGAATTTTTCTTTTTTTTCCCTTAAAAAAGTTATTTGATTGCTAAAAATATTGAATAAAATTATGAATTTGAAAATGAATTCCCAAAATAGAAGAGCACTCAGGAAAATATTGATTGTCAAAGAGGGAACTGTTAAAAGTTTTAAAAACAAATAAAAAAATTAAACAGTTCACAGTTATTATTTTAAAAGTTAGCAGTTTTCCATAAAATATGCAACTACCAATAAGTTTATAAAGAACTAAAGTAACAATAAATAAATTAGCAGAATGAATTCCAAAATTAATCATTCTAGCCTGCATATGTCAAAATAACTTCCATTGTTTCAAATGATTGAAGTATAAACAGGATGTAAAATAATTGACACCTCAAACACAATCATTTGAGAGTTGCCTTTTGGCATTTTATCATTATATTTATGAATAAGATTAGTAATAAAGGGCATTCAAAAAGTAAGTTATACTTGTTTCCACATAGATGGCAGCATCCCGTTACAAGAAGAAAACGTGTGCAGACGATACTTTAGTTCCACAGCTTTTGTAGTAAATAAAAATAGAGTGATGTATCTGTGTCATATTGTATTGTAGCAGACTTCTCAATAAAGTGTTTTTTGACCTAAATTGTTCAAGTGTAACTTACTTTTTGAACGCCCCTTATAACTTACATAATATGATTTTCAAAAATTTAGGAAAAGGTACACACAAATAATGAAAATCATTTCAAATCTGTGCAATTTGCAACAGTTCTTAACTTGAAAAAAATAAATAAAATACTGAAGCATTACTCTGCTACTTCTAGTAATAGAGAAAAATTAGCATTCACTCACCAGTAAATTTCTATATGACAAAGCTTCAAATTTCTTCGCTTGCCTTGTTTATTTTTTTTTCTTTTTTTTTTTCACATGAGGCACCAGATTTTTCAATGAACCTTTATTAAGAAAGAAAAAGAGTTAAAATTATGCTAAGATAAATTGTTAGAATTGGAAAAAAAACTCCAACTCCAGTTTTCTTACTCAGAATAAAATGTATAAAAAGTATAAAAATTGAATAGTGTAACTCTAATTAATGCTTTTCCCCCAATATCTTCATTTTTTTTTTGTATTAAACTAAATATGACAATTGAAAATGTAGAAATATTCATTAATGGTATCATCTGATCTCCTACAGATAACATTAAAAGAAATGCTATTCAGAGACTTATTGTAGAATAATAAATGGTATAGACATTAGTGGATGCAATGAATAGTGATTTGGCAAAATACCGAACATTCTTCCCCACAATCGAGGCCGAATAGTTTACTTGCTTTTGTCTAAAAACAAAGCACAGGTTGCTATTAAAGCATGATTTTGTATGGTTACAGGGCTGATCCTAGGGTGTCGGCCGCCCGCGTGCAACAAGGGCGTAGATAAGGGGGGGGGGTTTGGGGACAAAACCCCCCCGAAACGTTAGTCTCAAAAAAAAGAGAAAAAGAAGAGGAAGAGAAAGAAAGAAAAAGAAAAAAAAAAATCAAAACGACTTTTTTCTGAGTAACAAAGGTCAAAAATTCACTTCGCTCCCCCCTCCCCCCAATGCCATTGAAAATCTGCTCCATGCAACCCTCAAGCATAAAGACGTCTCCCTCTGCTGCGACAATTTTTTGATATTTGAGTGAAATTTGACACTTCGCTTTAGAAATGAGATTAATCTGTTAAATCCACTTATATGCAGCCTTTCTTTGTCATAGATTCTGCAAATTGTTAAATATGTTTAATTGAATGAGCCGCGCAGTGGGAATATTGCATACAGTCGAATCTGTATATTTCGAATTTCACATTAGAGAAAAAAATCGAGATAAAGAGTTTTGAAATACGGGGGCTTAAGAAACTTTTTATAGAAATTTGAAATATGAAAAATGATGGTGAAAATTTGAAATCGATACCAAAGACAATATGGGCTCTTGATTAAAATTCCTCTTTATTAGTTTTGTTAGGTATTCATTCTATTATTACATTATTGAGTGCTTTATTGCGAGTTAAAGGAATCATTTTGACAGTAAAAGAAACTTTAAGCATATCTTTTTCAAGAAAAAGTCTTTTATTGCTTTTTGGTCCCTCATTTTTTTTTTTTTTTGGATTCATTATTTATCCCCTTAAGATTAGCAATTGCAGCAAATCTAACTTGGCCAGTATTCTACAATTTTCCTTTTTTCATCACTTGAAAAAAACTTATACTTTCTTTTCACTCCTATCATTTCGGTTTTCTAAGCAATCGCAATTTTAAGAAAGAGGGCAACCAAAGAATAGTACTAATCCAGATAAGAGCGAAATGGCTTTTAACTTGAAGGACCTTTAACCATGAACTTGAAATGTTCATCTTACATATGTCAAACCTGTGAACCCGGGGTAGCAGAAACTGCGAGACGCGAGACGTGCGTCGCAGATTTTTCGGCGGCCTGCAGATAATTTTACCAAAGAACAAAACGAAAGGGGGAAAAAAATAAATAAATAAATAAAAGAAAAAAAAAAAGAAATACAACTTAAAAAAGATCGTTTGGAGATCGCTTTTTGAGCGATGGATGCTTCAGCATTTCAACTAGAAACATAGTCGCCATATTTGGTCATTCACAAAATCGAAGTAGAAAAGTGCAAAAGTTTTCAATAATGAAAATAACTTAAAATCTACAGCAAATCGTTTTTTTATTTTTATTTTTTAAAATAATTTTCTTGAGAAATGAAAAATTTTATGTGAAAATTTCACCTTATCCTCATTGCTTTGGACGCAAAAGCGCTAAAACTTTTTTACTAAAGTTTAGTCTCATGAGGATTTTTATTTTGAAAATATTTTTTGCAACAAATTCAGAAATTAATATCTTAATTTTTAGTGTAGTCGCCATGTTTGGTCATTCCCAAGATGTTGGTATGTAAGACTCATGAAGTGGATACGTTTTCAAAAACGGAATTAGATGTTTATTGAAATGCAAACTGCTGAAAATTAAGCAAAATGTGTCAATTTTTTTTTTTTTGGATAATTCTTAATTATAGTCTTTAAAATTGCAAAATTTTATCTTCAGAATATTATCTTATCTTCATTGCTTTAGAGGCTAATGTGCTAAAAACTGACTATTTCACATAAATTGTAGTTTTTTAAGGATTTTGAATTTATTGCTACTTTTATGCAACAAATTCAAATATCTATTTATAACCATGAATTTTTCGCGTAGACGCCATGTTTGGCCATTCGCAAGATAGAAATAAAGGATACTAATACTTACCTAAGTTTCCAAAAACAGAATTGGATGTTTACCTCAACACAAACTATTGAAGATAACATAAAGTGTTCAATAAATCATGTTTTTTTTTCTTTTTATAAAATATTTTTTTGAAAAATGCGAATTATTATCTGCACAGTTGTATTTGATCCTCATTGATTTGAAGGCTTTGCTATAAGCTAAATATTTCATCTAAAATGCAGTTTAATGCCAACTTCTCATTTACTAATTTAAAAAATTTAAAAACCCATTTCAATGCAAATTTTCTATATTAAAATTAATACGTCTTGAAGAATTGGTTTTCATAGTGTGTAGAGTTCTATTTATTTTTATGAAAGTAGTGAAAGCTGCTTCCTCCCCCCCCCCCCTTATTGCTTTAAAACTCAGCGGCAGTGGTGGCCACTAAGTTTTTCGGGTCTAGTGGCCACTGGCCAGTTGGAAAATTGTCCAAGTCTTGGCCTTCACAAAGGACTTGTGTATTTTATTAAAACTTATAATAAAACTAATAATAATGCTGCAGATTATTTTCAACTACCGGAAATAGTGTCGCAGACTGGCTAGAAAGTTTCTGCTACTGGGCCTGTGAATTTCATCCCTTTACTCTTCTACCAAGAAAGTTCGGATTAAAAAGTAGAAAATAAAAAAGACTTCTGTTTATAATACCCCAAATTGCTGTTGCTCTCTCAAAAAGATATTTATGTAAATTCTAAAGCAGCTAATAAAATTAAAAATAAAGACTTGAAAGAAGAACTGATGGTATGATGTTGAGCGAATAACTTTCTACCGCCAATATTTCTTCCCTAACTTTTGTATTCAAATTTTATTAACTGCTTTAGAATTATCATAAACGTAAATACATTAAAAGCAACATATAAATGTAACGATATGAAAAGTAATTTCATTTTTTTGCGGGTTATAATTCAAGAAATCTTTTTTTATTTTGTTTCATACTTTTAGTGCAAACCAAGTTAGTAAAAATAGTCTTTATAGTCTGACCATCGATGAGATTGAAAGTCAAACATCCAGTTTACAGGCGGAAATGGAAGTATCTTATTAGCATTCAGGGATGCCAGCTTTTGTAGATGTGTGTTAGCCTCTAAATTAAGCAGTCACACTGAAATGAACGGAACACGCTCATCAGATATTTGATTTCCCCCTAATTTGGATAGATTGGTTTTGACAAGACCTTGCTAGAAAATTTCGCTTTAAATTAAATGGGGGGGAAAAGAAAAAAACGTTGAATTTTCCACAACATTAAAAAAATAAAAAATTCTTTGCTTTTGTTTTGTTTGACACAAGTATCGGAATTGGGGCACCCCATTCCAAAGTATGTAAGATTCACCTCCCTCTTATTTTTTTAATACTAAAAAAATTTACATATATATACATATATATATATATATATTAGGGTGGTCCTTATTTATATGGGAAAAAAAAAATTTCGGAATTCAACAAATGACGCCCCCTAGTTTTGTGACACTATAATAAAAAGTATCGTGTGCAAAATTTGGACTCGATCGGTCAATAATAACACGTGCCCCTAGGCCGTTGAACTTTAACATTTTTGATAATTTTCCCACAAATCTTCGAGTTTTTACTTCAGACCCATTACATCGTTTCTCCTAGGTTTACAAAATATTTTTACAGTGAGGTAGCACTAAAATTAATCTTTTTAATTACTCTATATCATCGAAAGATTTTATGTTGAATAAGAATGAAATAATGCTTTAGAAACCAGTGGCGTAGCTAGACCCGACTTTCGGGGGGGAGTTACTTCTTATATATATAAGAAGAATATATATATATATATATATATATATATATATATATATATAATATACATATTTATATAATATATATATATATAATATACATATATATATATATATATATGTATAATCGCTTGGAATTTTTCCCTTTTCTTCTTTTTTTTTTCTTTCTCTTCTCTCTTCTTTTTCTCTTTTTTTTGAGACTAACTTTTCGGGGGGGGGGGGGGGGGTTTGTCCCCAAAACCCCCCCCTTAGCTACGCCCCTGTTAGAAACATTCCTTTATCGTACGCTTTTCTCAATGTATCTAGATAGTGTGTATTTTTTTCCGATAGTCTTGGACGGTCTGTAAAATCAATCGTTTTTTTGACTCATATTTGATAAATTAGTTGTGAAATTCTTCGATTAATTGTGCACCTCTTTCAATTGTATCATTCACAATTTTCAGTATTTTAACAATATCTCTTCAGCTTCTTTCATTTTGCCGTGAATCAGGATCAAATAGGAAAAAATCTATTAGTATTTGTAACTGATCAAACAGTTTTATTGACTCGTAATTGATTCTATAAAGAGGAAGATCTTTACTAAAAAAGTATTGCAAATCATCTACTGTTACCTTAAATTTGTTAAGCCGTCATCAGACACGTCTTCCTTATCACAACCATTTTTTGAACAAATCATTGGATTTATGAATTTTCCAATCACTGCTTCTGCTGCATGTTTGTCATCATTTTGTACGCTGCTAGTTTTTCAGACATATAATATTATTCAAAGGAGCCTCGATTGGGTTGCAGCGAAAAACCATATCTTCATACAGCATTTAATTGTAAAACAGCATTGAAAGGCTTTCTTTTCATGTAAGGTCAATTTAAATTGTTTCCTAAATATAAAAAGTTTCAAACAAAAAATTGCTTTTGCCACCCATGTGGCTCAGGGATCAGCTCCAGGTTGCCTAAAACATATCCTTGTAGGAGGAAATTCACCAAGAAATATTATTACACGTTATGAGAATTCTCTGTAATATTTCTTAATTCCGCTTTCTACGAACAATAATATGTCATCAAATTCTTCTTTTAGAATTTAAGTGGTATGTGTACTTTTTGAATTTTAAAGCGCTTAAATAATGGAATATCGAGTCTAGAACTAAGAAAGGCAAGAACTTCTTTAAAGACACTCTGCAGTACGACTTCAAGCGCATGATGATAGCAATACAAATGCAATATATCACCGTTCAGCTTTTGCTCTAAAAAATTACATGCACAATTTATATGGCCGATATTGTAAGCCGTTGTATCAAACACTACAACTTGAACGGTTAGCAATAAAGAGCAATCATCTAAGATATCATATACAACTGAAGAAATATCTCAGAAATTCCTGTTCAACAATTGGGACCTGAAGCTATCATGGTAAGCTCATTGGCGTTTTTTTCCAGTTACATCTGGATGTAGCTTTGTATCCCAGGGAATAAATAAAAAACCTAAATTTAAATTCATGAAATCTGATTTTACCTGTCGAAGATTTTCTTGCTCTCTTAAGGGATGTACAATTGATCATAAGGTTATTTGGATTTAAATTTACTGCATCTACATAGGCTGTTAATAAATGAGCAGCATCTTTGTTCCTAATATGGCATTTGTCTAACATTGATGAAATGCGAGCAGATCTCAATAGTTGTGAAGCTTTTTTGCGTTGTGGTAGACCAGATATAGAAGAAAAGGTTCAACAGTTTAGGATAGATACCCATTTCGGTTTCTAAATCTTGTGAAATGCAAGAGGAATTTGATGATAATAAAGGACTATGCACTGAAATAGAAGACAGTTTAAAGTATAGATTTTTATATTATTCCGATCTGGAATTTTTTTAAATGTATATTTTAGATATGGAAAATAGAGTTTATTTTTATGGTAGGGTAATCGACGATTTTTCAAAATTTAAATTATAAGAAAGTATAAACATTTCAGTATATAACTAAAGAACAGCGAATTAAAATATAATTGTCATTACTTATATTTATAGCATGGAAACCTAGTGACCCTATTTGCCACACCTATTACATATACAGAAAATTTTCTAAATCAACACCCCCAAAGCCTGGAGGAGGCAATTTGTTGTCAAAAATCATTCATTAATGACCTAGGCCATTCATTAATGGCCTTTAGAATCCCTTGTGTGCATCTTGGTGGAAAGAAATGTTCCCGTGCCTCTTGGTTTGAAACAAGCGCGAATAGCGGTATGCCTGTCCCAAAGCCATTGGTGTATATGTACCCTATGTAATATGTAAAATTTTACAGAATGAAAGTGAGAGAATGGTTGGTCTGGAAGTAGCAACATCTATTGAGGTTCAAAATTACTTTAAATATGAAACCTAGGAATATTTTTACATAAAAATGAGAAAATCCGCAATTTTTTTCTTCGAAACTCAAAAAAGGGGGCCCTAGGGGCACGTGTTAATATTGATGGATTGACTTAAAATTTTGCATGGATCATTTATTTGTATAATGGAACAAACTGAGGGGGCGTCGCGTAAAATATCTACAACTTCCAAAATAAGGACCACCATAATATATATATATATATATATATATATATATATATATATATAGTAAAGTATGTAGTTTCACATGCACGGGTAGCACAGAAATAAGTGTATGTAACAACGAAGATAAACAACAATAACAACAACAAAAATGAACATGGAACGTTAAAAAATAAACTAGGAACATTGAAAACAAGAATTAATGAAATCATGGGTATTAAATTGCTGCTACGTTTACGAAGAGCTGGAGCAGCTGGCATATTAAATATTCTGCAAGGTATCTGTGCGGGTCAGTATCATACATGCAGCAAAATTAATTAGAAGTAAAAGAATATGTATTTGAATTAACGAACTTATATGTGTAGCAACTGATAAGGCTTAATAAAGTAAGCAGGAAAATTATAAAACGTTATATATGCTTATTGTTTGGATAAAATGCTATAAATTTTACATATATAAATAGTATGCTTATTAGTAATATGCTGTCATGTATTACAACCCCCCAGCTCTGACCTGCAAAATAAAAGAGAAAAATTACGTACCACATGATTTCAAATATTTCGTCGACAACAATGTCTATGTCTAGGTATCCATTTTCCAGAGACGAAAATCCGATGCCACGCCAATCGAAACAGGTCGCTGGGGCAGGGCATCCAAAAAGCTAAAACCTGTTTCGATTGGTGTGGCATCGGATTTTCGTCTCTGGAAAATGGATACCTAGACATAGACATTGTTGTCGACGAAACATTTGAAATCATGTGGTACGTAATTTTTCTCTTTTATTTTGCAGGTCAGAGCTGGGGTACAGCTGGGGTCAGAGCTGGTAATACATGACAGCATATTACTAATAAGCATACTATTTATATATGTAAAATTTATAGCATTTTATCCAAACAATAAGCATATATAACGTTTTATAATTTTCCTGCTTACTTTATTAAGCCTTATCAGTTGCTACACATATAAGTTCGTTAATTCAAATACATATACTTTTACTTCTAATTAATTTTGCTGCATGTATGATACTAACCCGCACAGAAACCTTGCAGAATATTTAATATGCCAGCTGCTCCAGCTCTTCGTAAACGTAGCAGCAATTTAATACCCATGATTTCATTAATTCTTGTTTTCAATGTTCCTAGTTTATTTTTTAACGTTCCATGTTCATTTTTGTTGTTGTTATTGTTGTTTATCCTCGTTGTTACATACACTTATTTCTGTGCTACCCGTGCATGTGAAACTACATACTTTACTATATTTTCAATACATTTAACTACTTTAGCAGCAACATTGCGCTGTTTAAATGTAGAATATTTTACATCAATTTTGATCATTATATATATATATATATATATATATATATATATAAGAAGAACCCCCCCCCCCCCCGAAAGTCGGGTCTAGCTACGCCTCTGGCGTGCAAAGACCTAATGTGCCGCCCCTCAAGAGTAATTTGCATATTTTGACTAATCTTTAACGTCCATATATATCTTTCTTCAAATTTCTATACCAAGTTCCAATTTAAAAAAGAAAGGTCAAAAAAACAGAAGATTGATGAACTTATAAAAAGGAAGAAAAGTTTTATGGTAAGAAAGTCTTGATACAATTTATATCTTTGAAGAAAGTAATAAATACCAAAATTTAATAGTCTTAAAAACTCATTTTATCTGTCCGTCTTCGGTGACATCAGAGGAAGGACGAAGGAGGGGGAATCAGGGGAGGGGGGATTGCTCCGAGAAAATTATCAAAATTGGCGTATGAAAAATAGTTTCAGTTAATCTTTGGTTGTGTTCGGTTGCAAGGACAAAAGAGTCGGGTATACTCAAGGTGAATGGAGAAATTTTCGAAATTGACGCCAAATATCGCAATTTTAGGAGCTTTTTCGAGAATTCACGAGATAGTAATGTTGATGTTCTTTCCTAAAATTTTTTCAAAATTGAAATCAGTTTGAAGCTAGTTTCTGTGACCGTAGCATAGGAAGGATCGGCGCTCCTCCCGAAAATTTTCTGAAATTGAAGTTTTAAACAAGCAATTTTGGGTTACTTTTGTTGACGTTGCTAGAGGGAGGGAGATTCAACCGTCTCCCATCGAAGGTTTTCGATATTGAAGTTTAAAACACAAATTTAGGCTGTCTTTGGTGACGGTAGGGGATCTGGCGGCTTTCCTGGGGTTAATTTCTCAGCACTATTGTTTCAAAAACCCATTTTCGGCAACATTTAAAAACGATAGGGAAAACGTGAAACTATTCCGAACCGAAATATTTTTCAGAACTAAAATCCATTATAGGCTATTTTTTAGAAGGAAAGGTTTTGGGGTTCACAAGCGGATGTTTCTAAAAGTGCAATTTTATACTATCTTTTGTGACTTTAACAAAATTGGGAAGCTTCGGTGGATCTTTCGGATATTTTTCGATATTAATATCTGAAAAATACAACTATAGACTTTTGTCCACCTCACCTTGACGATTGATGGGTATCCCCTAGTGCGGTAAAAAGTTACATAAGCCAAGCAGTTCTCCTCCAAAATTTTTTAGAAATTGAAGTCCCAATAGCGTATTTTAGGCATTGTTTGATAACGATGGAACTAAGAGCGGGCGGGGGTTCAGTGTGCCCTCACGAACTGTTTTCAGAAACTGAAGTCAATTTCAGGCTAGTTTAGGCAGTAAGGGTTCTGCGGCTCCACGGAACCGTCAAAAAACGAAATTTTGAGGTATAGTGATTACATTGGAGAAAAGGGGGATCCGGGGTCCTTCCCCGAAAGTTCTTGAAACTAATGTCTGAAAAATGCAATTTTAGTTTGTTTTTCAATAAATTAAGTGAGAGGGAGTGAGATTAGGTACTTCTCTAAAGACGCTAATTGAGACTGTCTTTCATAGTAATTGCAAAAAGTCCATCGCAAAAATTTTAAAAAAGAAATCCGAACAATGTCTATAAGCAATTTTTGATGACATTAAGAAAGGCTGCACTCTAAAAACACCTTTTTGATTTTGGAGGCAACAATTTTAGGCTATTTTAGATTAGGTTAAGGTGGAAGGGGTGAATCAGACACTTAATTGAATCCTTAAAATCGGGTGGTTCAACCAGTGAAATGTTCCAAATTTGAAGTCCTAGAAACGCAATTTTAAGCCTTCTTTAGTCTCGTCAAGGAGGTCATGGCATCCTTTTGGATCTTGGTTTCAATTTACTACCCAGGGCAAGAGCCCTGTTCTCCTACCTGATCTGAAACCGGGCAGTTCATTCGGGATTTTAACTAGAAAAAAAATGCCATAAAGGGGGAAAATTACAAAATTGTAGTTCGTCATTCATATATGTTTGACTCTCAAAGGAGTCGCAATTTTCCACTTTTTTCCCACCCATCCATGATTATTGAACACTGATTTTGTTGTTTGAAATGCTTATGATGAGAGTATCTAATCAGTACAGCTTTTTTTAATATATAAATAAAAAATGTCTTCATTGTTTAGGTCTATAAAAGTTTGGGGTCTAAACATTTAGTGGCCGCCCTCGGTGCTCCCTTTAGAAGGCACCCTTTCATGCTTCAGGAGGGGGTCATTTGCCCTCCCCTGTATCCATGCCTGATTACCGGTTCTATCACAAATTTTGCAACCAAATGAAGCATGTGTGTAAAGAGTAAGTATTAATGGACAATGAACCAACACAATGTTCCCAAACATTCTATTTCTCTTAAACTATGCTATATGCTGTCGGGAAATCGACACTTACTTTGATAATTGAACAATTAAAATTCAGCATATTTATTCGATTTGTAATGAGTTATCTTGTGAAAAAGTCTTGAAGATTTTTTCTTGAGTATAAGGACTACATGATGCGGCCACCCCTTGCTTTGGCCACCCTTGTGCGGTGCACGCTCTGCACACCTGCTAGGATCGGCCCTGTATGGTTAATAATTCAATATACATTAACAATGATTTTGAAAATGATTTGCAATTTCTTTTCTTAAAAATTGCTGACAGTACTCTAAACTAAGAGAAAAATTACTAAAAAGAAGCCATAGAAGTTTTTAAAGATGAGAGTTCTATATTTAAGCTATAAAAACAGCATTTCTTCTATTACAGTAATAAATTCATAAAGTTTCTCAAACAAATTAAGAAATAAAAAAAATCACGAACTCTGGTGATAACCCTGTTTTATGGTCTCATGCAGCTGAACAAATTATCCTACAAATATCTAAACTTACACACATAATCTGACATTATTAAGAGTTTTTGCCTAAAGAGAAGTGTTAACTAGACACTTTTCTGTTAGCCGAGCACAAGCGAAAATCGCCAAATGATCACGCTAATGCCAAGTGATTATTTGCCAAATTGATATCGATATCTGCCCATTTTCTTACAACCCTTGTTGGGCGTATTCAATTGGCGAATTATTGCTTGGTCCGGCTAACGGAAAGGTACCGTTAACTATTCTACGTAACAAAATGTGAGCATATTTAATTATTCTCAATTATTGTGTCACACCCGCAAAAAAATATACATTTATATTTGCAGAGACAAATTTCTGTAAGTCATGAATAAAAAGTTTATTGAGATACTTTCAGTAACAAACACAAAAAGAATAACTAAAGTTATTAAGCGTTGTGGGTGTGAAACATTCCTGTTGTGGGTGTCACATGATACTAATGTCACACCCGCAACAATGATAGCTATCTACTGGAGTTAAGGGTTAATCCACTGGAGTTAGGTTTAAAATTTCAACTATCAGAATATTATGAAACAGACAATTGCTTTGTTCTTATGTAGAAACAATATTTACCCGTTACATCTTGACGGGCGATTTTTAGTAATAATTATATTTGTCTGTTAAATGTCAACATATAAATGAGCCATTCTTCCCCTACTCTGTCACTCATGTTACTAATATTTGATTTTGTGGTAAATGTTGCACAAGGTGGCACACTTGATAATTTGACTTTTTCATGCCTCCTACTTGAGAGGCACAAAGTTTTCACATCTTTT
Source organism: Uloborus diversus (assembly GCF_026930045.1). Taxonomy (NCBI): domain Eukaryota; kingdom Metazoa; phylum Arthropoda; class Arachnida; order Araneae; family Uloboridae; genus Uloborus; species Uloborus diversus. The sequence goes on from NC_072736.1 coordinate 123,623,127, forward strand.
AAAAATAAATTTGAAATGAAAAGTTTTGTTAGCCTCAGCAGGCAACTGGAAATAATAATGTAAACACTCCTACTGATAATAAAAGTGTTTCCCCTCGATCTGTGATCTAGAATCTCTGATAAAAGGACATTCCTTCAATTAAAAGGGCAGTTTCTCAAAGGAATTTTGTAGCAAAAAAGTAAAGATTGTCACATTATCTTCCCACACTGAATCCAGTTGACAAGGGAAACGAGAGAATTACATTGCAAAGCCATGCTGGAGTGATTTTTTACTTTTTGAGCTAGAAAATTTGGTTCTGTGACCAAGCGTTGACACATTTTGAAGGGAAAAGAAGGGTGCATTGAGAAATGATGAAAAAAAAAGGGGGGCGGGTGCATCGAAAGTTGGTTGAAAGGGGGCAGGGCGCTGCGTCCTTTTAAAAAGGTCTGGGGAAACACTAATGACGCATATTTTCTACGTGTTGATTATATGACTGTGTGTTCAGCACTAAAATGATAAGGATTGGGAACACTTTAGGGAAATTAGTTGAAAATGTAAAATTTAGATCATTAGAGAATTTTTTTTAAAATTTTAGGACAACTCGGATCGCTGCGAATCGTTAACATTTAACAATAAAATGCAAGCACATTTAACGCATGAAAGCTATGATACTATTAACGTTTACCAACTCAAATAACCTGAATGAAGTGCTTATTATATAAAAAGGAATTTGAATTTTATCACTTACCAGCAAAACTCCAAATCAATCTTGGGGTAATATAAGACTTACTGAAGTTGACAGAAAACAACACATAAATAAATTTCTAACGAATTCCAACGAAAACATATAGAAACGATATTTTTTGTAATCTCCTTCATACAAACGAAGCAGAAAAACGATTAACACATTTATTCGAAAGTAATATAAATACACAAACGCAAATACGATTTCAGGATTTTACTCGGCAGTGCGACGTTGCCACATGCCACTATTGGAGAAATAAAAAATTTTGTTTCGAAGAGGCAAGGGGTATGTTCGAATAGAGTAATTGTTTGACCAGTGATTAACCTGGAACTAGAATCCCTATTCGCAACTCCAACGAACTATAGGGGGCACTGCAGTCACTGTCTAATGGCGGAATTGAAAACTAAAACAAACGCATGTGGTAACGAAGAAAATGCTAAAAGTGTTGTGATTTTTGTTCGTATGTATGATTTTTTCGCTTTATTCGTTTGAAAAGATTTTTCAAAGTCTTTTGGTTATTCTGACCCATATAGAAAGAGATTAGAAACCAAAAAGTATTACGAAAGTAAACAATTAATGCAGAACACACAGTAAGTTGTTCTGAAGCAGCCATTTTCACGATGTTGAATTCGGAATTCATAAATTTTTGGTTCGCTTCGAACGGCATTTTCATTTTGTACCGTTTTTTCTATACATTAGTACATATTAATAAGTTCAGTTTCGTGACATTTCCAGCATTTGTTGACATTTTTGTCACATAGTGCACATACGTGGCAGACTGTCAAGAGTAACGTTTAACACTAGATAATTTATTTCTATGACTATATGATTGGATATCCAAAGAAATCATGCATTTAATTCATTCGTCATGGAAATGATTTACCTGATATGCGAAATCTTGTCAAGATACATTATTCTTTCACATAATTTTAAAACCATAACACTATAAACAGATTTTTGGCGAACTTTTTTTTTATTTTTCAAATTCTTAACGTTCTTTCTGGATTTTTCAATCTGTTCTGCGATAAATATTTTCAAGAAAATTTATTTGCATACTGTCTATTTCAGTAGGATACTGTAGTAACAAAGGTTAGTTAAATCATTTATGTAGAATTAGGTTAAGGAAAAGTGTCCAGTCAATGTTGTTAAGTTCGGTTTTTTTTTTTTTTTTCATCGAATTGAAAAACTGATATTTATTCAAATTCACTCAAAAACAAAATAAATAAAATGTGTACTCACAGTTTATATATGGTGGTAGTTTTCTTTTCAGTTGATTGACCATTATTTCTTTTTACTTATCGAATTCTGTAATCTTACTATCATTTTATTCCACTCATGATAAAAATTAAAAATGGTTTAACTAAAAACGCGAAAACTCGCCAAGGCTACTTTGCTTGCACAATACTAAAACTACTATAACCCTAAACAAATTTGGCGAAACCTTTCAGCTGAGAATAAAAGGAATAAAGTAAATTCTTTCTCGGTTAAACATTTTTCATTTTGTTCTACGATAATAAATTCAAGAAAATATTTTGCATACTGTCCATTCCAACTAAATGCTGCTGTAAAATATGATTAGTTAAATTAATTTAAGATTAAAAAAAACTCATATTCTTACAAATTCATACAAAACAATAAAAAATTTTACCTGGTATAACGTTATCCAATTTTGTTAATCCAGAGTTTTCTTGTTTACGCTTCCACCATTTAATACTTTTTTGAAAGAAATAAGGAAAACTAACATTATTTTGAGAAGCTCGAGAATACTACTAAGGGACGAATTAATTTCTGTTGTTGAAGGCGTTCTTAGACATGTTGAATGCGTTACTCAGAACAAACTGACCGCGTTTACGTCAACAGACACACGTGATGCGCAACGTGGCAATGTTTTAGGTGCAGACGCAGTTTTATAAATCACCGCAAGGTAGCGTATTCGAGCGCTGGAGTTCCGAATAGGAACTCTACCTGGAACTACACCGATAGGCTACACCGCAGAGCCGTGTCCAAGGGGTGGGTTTTAGGGGTTAAACCCCTCCCATTGAAAAAGAAATCAATGAATCATTAAACGATTTTCCAAAACGTATTTTAAGTTTTAATTAGTTTTAGAGTTAAACTCTGATACAGTATTCACCCTCTTTAATATTTCCCCATCTTTAACAATTAACATTTTCCTCAATTGTAGGATTCCCGAGCACCTTCGCTTCTAAGTGCTTGAAAAAATTAATGATGGAGGAATGGCTAAAGAGTCCGGCAATGCTGTAAGCATGCAGGGGAAAATTATTTAAAAGAATATTAGACAATGATGTAGCCGAAAAAAAAAAAAAAAAAAAAAAAAACTTAGGGGCAGGCGCAGGGAAAATGGTTACTTTGCTTACTATTAGGTTTTTTATGGTACGTCTTTAGTGTTGGATGAATTAGTCGTTTCACACATTACAAAAATGTTTCTATGCGAAACAGCAATTTTTTTTAAATAAAATTTTTGTTTTCATTAAATTCCTGTTCAATGTTATTTGATGGAAAAACAAAAGAAAAAAAAAGAAACTAATATTAGGTGGCATAAAAGGAATATGTGTGACTTTTTTCCCGCTTTTACAAAATGTTCAACCGTACAAATAAGATTTCTTTAAAAAAAACACAAAACTTTTAAAAAAAGCCTAGTTATCGAACTAAAATTAACTATTCAACACGTATAGCTAGTTTTCCTTTGACAAAGTAAGTTACAAAGGCAAAAAGTTTCAACCCCTCCCTTTATGAAATCCTGGACACGGGCCTGCTACACCGAATGATGAAAACTGGAAAACTAATGAAAATATCCTACGAACATTCACCGCACTAACCACTGACGTCACCATCACATTTCCACAAGCTTAAAATGAAGTTAGAGGAATAATTTTTAATGGGGGAAAAAAGCGGCTCGGCGAACACTGTCGCCACTGTAGGCGTCAGTCCATCCGCCAGGGCTAGAGTCCCTATAGGGACTCTAGCCCTGGCGGCTACTCTTTCTTACAGTCCCTTTTCCATATAGGGACTCTAGTCTTTCTGATAAAGATCTGTGGAACTCTGTTTATTAGTTTGTTGTCTGTAACCCCATCTTCTCGGGAACTAAAGCGATCAGAGACTCGTTCCAGATAAGACTTGTAATTTTTCGGGGAGCCTCCACACGTCCAGTTTCACTTTTGCAGGACTTTAATTAGCAGAGATATTAGTTAAAACATCAACCCTCGTCATTTTCTCGTTCTAAATATTTCCTAAGAGAGCGGCTTGCCTTTAATACCTTCCTCTGTTTCCTCTGTTTCGAGTGAAAGTGGATGTAGTAGATACGGGAGAAAAGTTGACGTTGAGCCGATAACTCCACTTGATGAACTTGTTGCTGTGAGTCGAAGGTGGCGGGCTAAATGTATATTTCTGTTGTCCATATGTTCGTACTAGATATGAACGTACAGTCCTTTCAAAAGGGTTGAAAAAAAAAAAAAATCCTCAATATTCATTCTGGGGAGAGCAAAATGGAAATTAAGGCCGATTTTTGGGTGAAATTTTTTCCGCGAATACAATATATTTCCTTTACTTCGTAAAAGGAAATGAAAAACGATCAAAGATCAAGTGTGACCATGAAAACACTTTAAATGCAGAAAAGCACTGTATTTGATATAACCCCCCCAATTCTTTATGCCACCTAAAATGAAGAAGAAAAAAAAAACTTCGCATTCGACACCCTGTCAGTAAAAGACAAGGCTATGAAATCCCCTCGGTCAGCCGCTTTCCCTCACGATATAGTGAAAATGGGGAAAGCAGAGTCAAAATTGGGTTGTTTCTAAAATTTTAAATGTATTTTTTTTTCTGAAAGAGCATGCTTAAAAACCAAGCATTTAAGTATTTAAAAAAAAAAGAAAAAAAAAACATGACAATGTTTAGTATTTTTAAAAATACATTTTAATCAGCAAGCAGATTCAATTTCATTTTTTTCGCTTCTGCTCATGACATCACAAGTGATGAAATGCCACTCACTGATGCCATCCGTGCAGAGCGCAATATTTTGGCATTAGATGAAGATAAAAATATTATAGCGCAATAATACTAATGAATTTCATGCTTGCATTAGAAAAGCCTTCATTCAAAATTATCATCATGAATGCTATTAATATTACTGGTTAATAGCAACCTGCATTAACATTTCACCATGCATAAACATTTAGCGCGACAGTGGAGTAGCGCGCCAAAGTACATCACTTCTGACGTCATAAAGACCAAGTCGTTTCCAAAATCGGACATTAAAAATAAAATTAAATAAATAAATAAAAAATAACTATTGGGGAAAAAAATTCTGGCTCCATATTATTGTTTTTGATCGTTCTATCAATTCCAGCGGTTAAAAGTAGTACTTTTGACTGAAGGAAACAGCCTGCGGCGCAACGGTTTATGAAGTAGAAATATTAGGTCGCGGCCGCTCTTCGACACCGGTCGTTCTCGACGTAAAATTCCTTCACTAGTAGGTGAAGAAATTTTATGTCGCAGCCGCTCCAAGCGTCAGGGGCGGACTGGCCCGAAAATTTTTATGTGGAAAAACATTCTTGCCGGCCCTACCCAAAAAAATTTGGTTGTATTTCTCGCAAGTTTCTAGTGGGTTTTTTCATTAAAAAAAAACAAAAAAAAAAAAAAAAAAAACAAAAAACAAAAAAAAAAAAAAAACAAAGAAAAGAAAATAAGTTTTTCAAAGACTAAATGTCTTTAAAAAAAAAATCCCCCTGTTGTACTCCATACAACTTTTCTGTCGGTGGCGAAAGAGGCCATATTTAGTTGTTTAAAGAAATGTTTTTACTTTTTTTTGTTCGTTTTTAATGTGTTGCCTGCTGTCCCTTTTTGGATTAACCTTAACACGAGAATGGTATCAAGAAAGTGATGTAGGGCTTTCCCTGTAAGTGATGGGGTATCGAATATCCCCGATTTTAGGGAAACCCCCGGACCCCGCTTTAAGTGGAATTTAGAATGTCCCCAATTGTAGGATTGTAGGAACCTGGGGGTTTTTCTCGGTGGAACTTTTGAAAAATAGGTATAAAATTCTGCTTAGTGTTGTGAGTAATTGAAACGAAAAAATTTCAGGAAAAATATAGGCGAACAAAACTTTCTTTGAAGTTTCTTTTGCCAATTAAGATAATAAAACTTGTTTTCGGTTTGACAAATCAATGACAGTAGTTGACAGACAGAAAGAGTGAGAAAGGAGAAAAGATAATGCACGGTTTCTTGCTCACATCGGCTTTCGGCACAATTAGTTCTTCATCACCCCTCCAATCCACCAACAAATACAACAATGAATTAAATATGTATTGATAAATAGTAAAAAATGCTTTAAAAGAAATGATTTAGAAAATGGGGAACGAGAGAGTGACGTATTACTCATTTTTACAATTCATTATTTATACATTTGTTGAGAAATAAAATGAAGCATGCTTTGTTTAGGAGCTTCAAAGACTAACCTAGTTATTTTCAAGGACTCTAGAGCAATAAAATTATTTAAGGCACTTCATTTGCATTTTTCAGTCACTGACATTTTAGTACTTAATTGTATAATTCTACTACAGTATTGTTCTAACTTTGTAAGAAACAGCTATTTTAAGTTTAAAAGAAGAAACAAACTAGATAATCTATTTGACTACTTGCCTCTAAAATGAATAGCATAATACGTGTATTTCCAGTAAATATGAGCACATCAATAACTTTCTTGCTTCTTTCTGAACTCAAAGCTGCCAAAAGCAATGCATTGATAATGCTTCTTTTAAAACTATTCATTAAATGTTGCAAACAGTTAATTTTGGAGAATTTCATATAAAACTTCCGATTTTAAAATGAAAAATACTAGAAAAAGTTTGCTTATAATAAAACATTTTTCATGTAAAATAATTCGTGATTTTAATAATATTACTTAGCAGATTTCTGTTTTGATTATAAAGTATATTGTGAAAGATTCGTAAACAAGTTTAAAATATTTCTAACCAAACCCCAACTTAATGCAAATAGAATGTTATAGAGACGTACCGAGTAGCACTTCGGCCGAGTAGCCGAGTACCGTATACTCAACCGCTCACTACTCGGCCGAGTACCGAGTACCAATTATGTTTTAAAATGAACCACCGACACACACGTGATGAATTTTGAACTCATTGGAATAGTAACATAGAACTCCATGTCCATATAATAGTTTTTAAAACAAACTTCCAGCTGAAATTTAATTACGCGTTACTTAAAAGATCTTGTTTGTGTCAAAAAGCAAATAAATAAAAGCAGTGCGTAGCTAGGGAGGGGCGGAGGGGGCGGTCCGCCCCGGGCGGCACTTTTTGGGGGGCAGCAATTTCACACTTTTGATTCGAAAAAAATTAACACGTTTTCCCAATAAGGAAATCATGCCTTTGATGTATTACTGGAGGCAAAAAAAAAAAAAAAAAAAGAGAAAAAAGGTGTTCGAATTACAAGGTTTTGGTACTCTTACACAGAACATATATTTTTCTTAAAGACATCTCAGCACTATTGTTTGTTTTTTCTCTTCAATCGTCTGAAGTTACAGAATGATGGAGGTGGTATTGTTAAGTCAAGGGACCATCTTTTTTTTTTCTTTTTACTGTTAAGTTAACTACTGCGAAGGAAACAATAAATTCCATAATCTTTCGTTATATGATGAAGTTACCACTTGATTTTAAGGAAGTTCCTTGGAAACCACCTTATTGGGGGGGAAAAAACTTGTTTTTAAAGGAAAGTGACAACAAGGAGAGAAGAGAGGCCTCGAATGGTGGGCGACTTCTCATTTTCAGGATAGCATTATCTGTTTCAGCAGTCGCTTTGATTGGTCATTGATTGTCAGATTTTCACAGAGACAGAATGAATTTTATGTTCATTTTATAAAAACACTTATTCACAACTCGAATAATAATTACTTGTGTTACTATTTTATATTAACAAATTCCTTTAAAGTATGATTTTCATATTTAGTCATTCATTTTAAGGAAAGTTTTTTAATCAGTAAAGTGATCTCTAAGAAAAGCCTTTCACATTTACATCAAAAGAAATGATTTTTGATGCACAACTTTTTCATCTCATGAATCACAGTATGGTTGATCGTATATGTAAAGGTCCTCTTTATCTTTTCGTCCTCTATCAGTGAAAAAGAGAATAATCCAAATTTTATAATAGAGCAGTACTGGATCTAGGGAAGGGGATGAGTCTTGCTCGTATACTTCTGAGTTTGTCAACACTAAGAACGGATCCAAAAAGGAGTTATAACCCCCTTTGAGAAACACAACTGACCCTAAGTTTACGTTTCTAATACTTTAAATTAGAAAAATTTCCCCGATCTTTACGCTCCTTCCTACGGTCACAAAGCTTAAAATGCATTTTCAGGACTTGAATTTTGAAAAATTTATGGAGGAGAGCCACTTACCATCCCTTCCTCTTTTAACTTGGCTAAACGAAGCCTGAAACAGCGTTTTGAGGGACTCCATTTTCACTCCGCGTCCCCCCTCCCTCCTTTTCGCTGTCTAACATTGTCAAAGCTAGCTTTAAAATGTATTTCGTCGCTGAAGAATTTTGACCCACCGAAGAAAGCTTAAAACTGCGTTGATAAACTCTCAATAAATTGAGGATTTATTGAGGGTTCAACAATCAATTTTCGGGACGAGCAACTGAACCATCCTATTCATTAACGTTACCAAACAGCCCAAAAGTGCAGTTTTAGGCCTTGAATCTCGAAACATTTCCAAGTGATAACGTCCACCCCCTTTTAGACTAATATTGAGATTTTAAACATTCAATGCCGACAAATTCCTGAGAGCGGTCAAGCCCTGACCCTTCCTGTAACCTCCTCTGTCTAAAATGTGTAATTAGGACATCAACTTCGAACTTTAAAATCCCCATCTCATCCTATGTCTCCAAAAATAGCTTAAAGTGGTATGTTGAAACTTAAATTAACACTTCAATTTCAAAAAATTTCCTGGAAAAGTCCCGACCCACTAACGTCACCAAAGAAACATAACACTAACCTTAATTTTTTTAACTAACATTGAAAAAAAAAATTGGAGGGAGCTCCAACCTCTTTTTTATATATAAGCGTTACTAAAAATTGCTTAAAATTGACAATTTTGACTTAACTTTTGGAATTTTTCGGTGGGGTTCTGATTTTTTGTTTTTTTTTTTTTTCCTTCTGCAAGAAAAATAAGAAGAAAAAAATATTTTTTTTGATCAAAATCCTATTAAAATACTTTTGACTCTTTAATGTACTATGATTAAAGTGCAAAAACAACGTAAAATAAACACAAACTCTGAAGAAAATACATGCAGGATATGGATTTTTCAAGTTTACAATATAGCCTCTTTGTCAGCGCAAAAAAACTCACCAACACAATTAAAAAGTCGCGAGAGATCCGATATAATGTATTAATTATTTCCCATCACAAGGGCGGCAAATTGAGGAACCGCCCCGGGCGGCAGAAAGTGTAGCTACGCCACTGAATAAAAGGTATGATTAATCAAGTTGGAATTGAAACAAATTATTTCAACCTATTATAGTTCTAGTCTGCCAAACATAAATAATTTCTTAAAGCAAATAAAACAATTTTAAAAGCACAAACATGCAGGAACACTGCAAACACGTGTTTCTGCGTTACAACGAACGTCTTTTTCAGTGCATAATATGTGAGCTAATAAATGTAAAGACATCCGGCAAAAATATCCAACTTTTGTCAGATCTCTTTAAATCCATTTGCTTACATTTTGTGCAATTAAAAAGGCATTCTCTGTTAAGCCTAGACACATGTCTGCAGTGTTCATGTCCATTTTTGCTTTTAACGTTTTTTTTATATGCTTTTCTTTTTTAAGCAAAGGTATTTTTATGTTTCTCATAAATAATTTTTGTTTGTAGCAAAAAATCCATTTAATGATCTAAAAATTTCATGTCTCCTATACTTATCTTTTTTGTTCCATTTTTAATAATAAGTTTTATTAACTTTGGGTAAATAACTTATTATAATAAAGATTTACTTCATTGAAACATAACAAACTTCATTATTCTCAAATTTTAAATTTGACTTGTAAATGATTGCAGTATATGATTGCACTTTTGTAAAATCTGTCTTGAACAATATTCAATTTTTTACAACTACTCGGTATTGGCCGTGTATCTTATCGAAATTTGGCCGAGTACCGAGTACTTGGCAAATTGGCCGAGTATGCCGAATACCGACTAGTTACCGAGTACTCGATACGTCTCTAGAATGTAATAAGTGATTCATAGAGAAAGAAAATTATGTTTTATTAATGCATCAAAATGCATCAAATATTTAAACACACGATAAAAATTGGTTTTTACAGACGCTAGAAAATTAAAATCCCAAATCGATTTTAAAGTTAGATCTCTCTTTAAACTTTGCAGTTCCTAATACTAAAATATTACTCCTTAAAATTTACTCTCAAAATTTTCTAAAACGATCTCAAGAACATTCTTTTGTCCTTACTTTTAATGTGTAAGAAAACAAAATTCATTTTTAGCTTAAAAATGTAGGCGTGTATTCTGATTTTATTTAATTGACTATCCATATTCATTTCTTGTACCGATTTAAAAATCCCTAAAATCTTTTATATATTTTTAGATATTTTCAAAAACTCATAATTATAAATATAATTATCCAAGTACTTTTGCGTTAGCTTAGATTTACATTAAATATTGCTTGCACAAAAATTAAAACATTTTCCCCATAGAAGGAAAATTTTATAAACAACCATTACAAATAAGTTAACAGGAAAAAAAAAAAAAAAACTTTTTTTATGGAATTTCATCAAATACTGATTTAAAATATGGTTTGAAAAAGACTAACAGTTCTTTCTTTTTCTTCTAAAATGTAGTGCATTCCTTTAAAAGATACAGAAACAAAATTTCACTATATTTAAAAGATAATTACTTTAATTATTAAACATTCCTTTTTTATTTAATCACATATTTCCTTCAAAGCATTTAATTTCTAATTTTCTTTGTCAATTGTAATACGTTATGATTATTCATTATAGACTACTTGGTACCAAAGATAAAAATGAACGCCGTAAAACTTTTTTTGTACTCGAAAATAGCCCATGAAGTCCAATTGGATGGATTTTTTCTTGGAAAAACCGCGATGTTCAGTTTTAGATAGAGAGATTTTTACTGCGCCAAAACCTTAAAAGTAATTTTATTAACGTCAGCGCTATATTTCTTTTCCTTGACTCTTTTAACGTACCTTGATCAAAATCACCTCATCCAACTTTTTTGGTTTTTTTTTTTACTGTATACATCAGAAATTGGGGAAAATTACCCGTCCTCCCCTTTGCTGTGAACAAGAATATCAGTGATACCCCTAAATCTATTTGATTTAAAATATTTTTTTTTACTGACATCAACATGAAGGCTTCAAAATTTTCTTGAATTTTAAAGTAGAAAAGCTCTGTTCACAGGATACTTGTGTCACAAGTCACAGATAGTAAATATTTGTACATTTGACCAGAAACAGAAAAAGCTCCGCTTAACATTATACCATGTATCTATCTTTTTTTTTTTTTCTTTTTTTTTTTTTGTTCAAGTTTAAACTGTCAACGTTTTCTATTCTTTCAAATCCTAATTTTGAAAAAATAACGAAAAATGCACTGCTGTCTTTGAAAAGTACATCAATAATCTTAGTTAATTACCTCCCTTCAAAACTCGAAAAACAAAAACCTATAAAAACCACCCTTTTCCGCCATTTTCTTCAAGTGCAAGAATTACTGGCTAAAATTGCTACATTATTCAGCATTCAAATTAAAATAAGGTATTTATATTATCCGTAATATTGATTTTCCGTTACACCAACATTTGAAGCTTTTTTTTTTTGGGGGGGGGGGGGGCGAAATGTGTCCGTTCCGTCATCCTCTAGAAAAGATATGCGACGGACCAAAACAGGTTGAGAACCACTATTTTAAACCTTTATACCGTTTGTACCTTTGAATTTGAACTATAATAAACAAAAACAATTTAATTTAAAGGTATCGTTAGTTCAAGTTCATATTATTTAAAATGATGAAAATAACAAAATTTTAGCGAACACACGATAGTTGAAAATATTAAACTTACCGCTAGACGGTTCTTGTCATTGTTGATTCAAAACAAATGTGTAATTCCACGATATATAACAAATGACTAGTTATTTTTCTCTGAGACGAAATTGCGAAGAGAAAGATTATCTAATTGGTTGAAAAAGGCATGGGTCCGTCTATTACATACAAATTGGCGGGAAACTTAACAATAAACACGAAGGAAAGAGAGAGAGAAAAAAAAATGCTTTCTTAGGATTCGTTTTGCATGTTACTAGAACCCGTATACGTCCTTCGTCCCATTCTTCGGGGGTCATCCATTTCTCCAAGGGATCAATGTAATCTTTCCTAGACAGCTTTAGATGGCCATAAAAAACATTCCTACCCCCAATATACCGCTCCGTACTACAGAATTCCAGGAAACATCAATTCCCATCCGAGATACCGAGAGACACCACCGGCCCTTAGGACCTACCCTTAAGGCTTCACTTTGGACGAAGTGGGACCACCCCACAAAGCCATTGTTTCCTCCCTTCGTAACAAGATACACGGAAATAGTTCGACAAGAAAAGAGTGACCACTGGAAGAGGAAACCATCCTGGAAACCATCTAATCAGCATCCTCTCCCCCCCCCCCCCATTGCAGTTCTGACTGTGACTCTCAAAACAAGAGAACGGCCGGCCTAGCTTTTTTTTTTTTTTTTTTGAGAAATAAAATAGAGGTAAACGGGGTACATACACATTGAAAAAACGAAAACGGCCCGAGTTAGGTACGGCCCATGTGGGATTTTCCACATCTTCCACATGGCCAGTCCGCCCCTGCCAAGCGTTAACAGTTCGCAGCTGACAAAGATTGTCTTCAGTGCCCATGGTTTACCCCCAGTTTTGCCAACATTTAACATTTCCTCCCCCCCTTAAATATATTAAAAGGTATGATTAAAACTGAGAAACAAAGAAGAGCGAGGGGAGATTGGAATTCATGTTGGCGAAACTGGGGTACACCGTGCCCATAGCACAACTTAACATTAAAATTTTGACCAATGAACACGATATCAATCAATCAATCACCCAAAACAATCAGCAAAAATGTCCTTTGTTGCAATAAATACAATATTTAAAACCTAAATGTCTCAGTTATAAGTATCAATTGAAAATTAATTGTTAACATATGCAAAACACCCAATTCAAGTTAAAATTTCAAGACAGAATCAGCAAAAAAAAAAAAAAAAAAAGAACTTTGACATCATGAATTCAACTTATGTTTTTCGCAATCACGAGTTGCGACAGGGCCCTACTCATTGGGGCTATTGTTTCTAGAAACAGCTCCTGTCCCCCCAAGCCTACCCCTCTTCCTGGGCGGTTACGTAAGTATAGTTGTGTGTGTGTGCGCAGGCGTGTGTGTATGTGTGTAACGGCTTGTGTGCATGAGCGTGTGTGTGTGTATGAGCGCGCGTGTGTATAGGACATGGACGCCATCGACCAGGAGAAACGGATTCCAGGAGGAAGTGCTCGGAGCCGCGCCTGCAGAGGCCGGTAAGCGGTGCTGGTGTGCCTGGTCAAAGCTGAAAAAGGTACCACAACATCAAGGATGGTGGAATGAAAGTAATAAGCAATCGTGATTGCTCAAAAAAAAAAAAAAAAAAAAAGAGAAAAAAGAAAAAAAAAAAAGACAAAGCAGTTGTTCAGATTTGTTTTTAAATAATCAACTGATAGAAATTGAAGATAACTTCTGAGGCAAGTTAATTTACTTCTACAGTCACGTTTGAAAATTATTCCGCTAGGAAACATTACATATGAGAAATAAATCATCACGCAAGCGTACAAGCAATGGCGACTCTCTTTTGCGACTAGCTGGGGGAAAAAAAAAGGAAAAACTTGTTAACAAAGGATATATAGTGTATAGTAGTACTTGATATATAAATCCTACGTATACTTTCGGTGAAAATAAATTTAAGTTATATGATAAAGCTTTAAAAATATTTTCTAAATACACTTCCTTTTAAACGAAAAATCATCATATAAGCTTTGTGCTGAAATATGATTAAAGTGAAAAACTAACGTAAATAAAACACAAATTTTAATGAGTTTTCAATAATTCTTATTAGACATCTGTTGTAATTTTTTATGCGAGTTTTTTTTTTTTCAATGAAACAGTACCAAAATTAATCTGTTGATGAAAAAATTTGGATTCAAAAACATGAATTAAGAGGGTATCAAAAATTAAGAGTAACGGAGAGAGTACAAAATTCGTGTTACGGCTTCTTCCTTTTACGTGCAATGTTCTGCTTAATAGTTTTTCTGTTTATCGTCTGCGGTTTATATTTCTTTTTATGTATGGCAACAGCGAAGAATTGTAACGGAACAGGTGGGAGTTTGTGAATAGCAACGTGGTTGTTGAATAGTTTGTTTCTCGCCCTACGTCGGCGGAGAACTGTATTATGTTATATTCAATAAAATATCTTCCTTTGTTTAAATACGTTTTGGAATTAGTTAATGAAGTTTAGAATTATTGATTTATGAGATTTTCTGAGTGAATTGGAAGAACATAAAATATTGGAGGCACCCGGCGAGATAAGTACTTTATACTGAGATAAGTGCTTTATACTAAGATAAATGCTTTATTCTAAAATTCTTTATTCTATTTATAAAATCTGTTAAGAAGATAATTGGACGTCTTCAGAAGATTTATAACTGATATTTTATTTACTTGTATTTATTGCATAAGATCATTTTCCGATGTTTCATGAAAATATTATTATTTGAAGTATTAATTTGATTTGTAGAATATTTTACGGTTAATATTTTGATGAGTTCTTATTGAGGATTACTCTTAATTTTTTGGAACTGATGCTGATTTGATATTGGTTTATGCGAGATGTATAAATTTATTTGAATTAAGAATTTGACTTTAATTCGATTACTTTCGATTTAGTATTATGGAAGAGGCAGATAGAACTCAAATAATAGCTTCTAGAGGAAGAATTAAAGCTTCTGTAACAAGACTTGAGAATACATTTAATGATATAAATACGAAAAATGAAGTTTTGATACGTATTCAAAGGTTAGATACTTTATTTACGGAATTTGAAAAACTTGATGTATTATTAGATGATAAAGATTCTGAAATAGCAGAATTTGAGGAAAAATATTTTAGATTAAAAGCTCAGTATCAAAATAAAATCGAAAGCTTTCATGTTCCGTCTCAGATAAGAGAAGTACAAATTAATGGTGGTGGCTCTACTGTAATGCAAAATGCGGAGACAAATTTAAGTAATTTCCGATTGCCAAAGCTAAATATTACGCCTTTCTCTGGCAATTTTAATGATTGGATAAATTTTAAAGATCTTTATCTTGTAACAGTTCATAATCAAGATTCATTATCTAATGTACAAAAGTTTCAATATTTGAAAGGGTTGCTCACCGATGAGCCAGCGTCTTTAATTAAGCATATTCCCTTATCTAACGCTTCATATTTGGAAGCATGGGAAAAGCTATTGGATAGGTATGATAAAAAGAAGAAAATTGTACAGTCTTTGATAGGAACATTTTTAGAACAGAAAGGTATCTCACAGGCGAATGATACAAATTTAAAGAACTTTATGGATACAAGTGATGAAATTATTAGAGGATTGAAAGCTCTTGGTGAGGAAGCATCAGGTAGAGATCCTTGGTTAATTTATTTAATGCTTCAAAAACTTGATACAGAAAGTAGAAGGCTTTGGTCTTCTGAGACTGCTAACGTAGACTTTCCTTCTTTGAAATCATTTTTTGATTTCTTGAAAACAAGGTGTTCGTCTCTTGAGTTAATAATGAACAACGAGTTAAAAAAAGTAGAACCAATGAAAAATAATGTTGGTATAAAAAATCGCTCAGATGTCAGAATTACTAAAAATTGCATTAAGTGCCATGGAGTGCATCCCTTGTTTAAATGCGTGAAATTTAAAAGCATGGATTTTACTGGGAGAAAGAATTTTGTAAAACGAAACCAATTGTGTTATTTGTGCTTAAATCTGCACAGGGTAAAAGACTGTCCGAATTCACATTTAAAGTGTATGCTGTGTCAAGCAAAGCACAATACATTATTGCATGAAAATATTAAGGGGAATACTGCTAGTGTTTCTGAATATTTAGTTGAGAAAAAAAGATTTCCAACTACCGTAGAAGAAAATGACAATCCACGAGAGAGTTTTTCACCTGATTGTGAACTTGACTCTAACAACGTAAATCGGGGTGTTATTTCCAGTACTTCTGTAAACAATACTAGAAGTGTTTCTTTTCTTCCTACTGCTCAAGTTGTAATTCACGATAGTTCTGGAAAATCTTACACTTTCAGGGCTTTGCTGGATTCAGGATCTGAGTGCTCATTCATCAGTGAGAATTTAATGAATGTGTTACGATTAAGAAGAAAAAATGATAGAATTTCTTTGACTGGGATCGCTGAAGTGTCCGCTGGTCAAACTCGAAGCTCCGTAATGCTTGACATTGGGTCGAAATTTTCTAATGAGCGCATCGAAGTTAAAGCATATATTTTGAATAAATTAACTGCTCAGTTACCATCTGAATTTTTGGATTTAAAGGACTTAGATTATATTAAAGCTATCAATAATCTTGCGGACAAAGAATTCATGCGTCCGCAACCAATTGACATTATTTTGGGTTCCGACTGTTTTTTCACGATAATGCGAAATGGTAAAATTGTTGGTTCGAAGAATGAACCCATTGCCCAAAATACGATGTTTGGATGGGTCATTGCTGGAAGAATTCTTCGTAGTGACATTTCGTCTCCCATTGCTCATTCGCATTTTATTAATGTCGAAGAAAATACAAATATAGATGCAATTCTTCAGAAATTTTGGCAAACAGAAGAATTACCCGTGAAAAAGAGACTGCTATCCGAAGAAGAGGAATTTTGTGAAACTCATTTTCAGACTACCTTTAAAATTAATGATCAGGGTCGATTTGTTGTCAAGTTGCCAATTTACAAAGATAAATCATTGTTAAGAAACTGTAAGAAACTAGCTGTATCGAGATTATTTGCAATGGAAAGAAAATTCAAAACTGATAAGGAGTTTGAAGATGAATATAAAAGTTTTATGATTGATTATGAAAAATTGGGACACATGACACGTGCTGAAACAAGCTCTGACTTTCTAAACTCTGATACATACTTTCTTCCTCATCATGCTGTTATCAAGAATGATAGTGTTTCTACAAAACTCAGAGTTGTTTTCGATGGTTCATGTAAGCCACCTGATTCACATTCCTTGAATTCTATCTTGGCTGTTGGTCAAACAGTGCAACCAGATTTATATGCTATTCTCATGAGGTTTCGTATGAATAGAGTAGCATTTTCAGCAGATATTCAACAGATGTATCGGCAAATTCTTGTTGATTTTGCGGATCAAGATCTACAGAGAATTGTTTGGAGGGAAGCGGAGAGTTCTCCAATTAGTGATTTTCGATTATGTACCCTTACCTATGGTACTTCGGCAGCACCATTTTTAGCGACGCGAGAGTTGCATCAAATTGGTTTAGACATTGAAAACGAAGATCCTACTGTATCATCTATAATTAAGAATTCTTTCTACATTGATGACTTAATGTCAGGTTCAAATTCGAACGAAGAAGCTATTGCAACAATCAAAACACTTTCTGAAGTTTTGGAAGCTAGAGGATTTCATTTGAGAAAATGGCGTTCTAATTCTCAACAAGTACTGTCTGATTCTTTGCCTACTTCACCCAAAGAAGTTCAAAATTCAGAGATTCATCCAGATGAGTGCTCTAAAGCTTTAGGTCTCACGTGGGACTCCTTAAACGACTGCTTTGTTTTTAAAGTTAATTTCAAATTTGTAGGTAATATTACAAAACGAACATTTTTATCGCAATCAGCTAAGTTATTTGATCCTCTTAGGTTTTTATCACCATGCACTATTTCTATCAAAATATTTTATCAGCAGTTATGGCTTTTGAATTTGGACTGGGATAGTCCTCTGCCTCAAGAACTTGCTACCAAATGGGAAGCTTTTCAAAGGAACTTTGAGCAAGTGTGCTACATTCGCATTCCGAGATGGATTCAAACAACTAATAAGAACATTATTCTTCATGGTTTTTGTGACGCCTCAGAATGTGCTTATGCTGCTGTCATCTATGCAGTGCAGCCTCGTTCTGATGAGGAGTCAGAAGTAATTATTTTGACATCTAAAAGCAAGGTTGCTCCACTGAAGTCTGTTTCAATTCCCAGACTGGAATTAAATGGTGCTCTGTTACTAGCAAGATTGTATTCTTCGACAAAGAGCATATTTTCAGACTGTGATATCTCATTCCATGCATGGACAGATTCTCAAGTCGTTTTAACCTGGCTGTCGTCTCCTCCTCGTAATTGGAAACCTTATGTTTCTAACAGAACTTCTGAAATTTTAGACTTAGTACCAGTTAAAAGTTGGTCGTTCGTCCCAACGAAGGAAAATCCGGCAGACATTGCGTCCAGAGGATTAGCCCCTAAATATCTTCCGGATTGCACAATTTGGTGGAAAGGGCCTTCGTGGCTAAAATTAACTGAAGAAAGCTGGCCTAAACAACTACATAGAGCTGAAAATTCAGAAACTGTCTTGAATGAGAAAAAGAACTTTAAATTTAGTTTCAATACTTCTGTTAATTGTAGTATCATTGATAACTTATTTCAGAAATTTTCTTCATTTTCTAAAATTATTGATATATTAGCATTTTGTTTTAGGTTTATCTCAAATTGTAGAATGAGAAATCGTAAGCGAAAACCAGGTATTTTGAGCAATGATAAGCCATTGCCACTGACTACATCTGAAAAAAAGCAGGCAGGTAAAGTGGTAATTTCTTATATTCAATCTGCGTACTTTAGCGATGAAAGTAATTGCATCAAGAATGACAAGTCTCTACCATGTAAAAGTTCATTGCTAAGTTTATGCCCATTTATTGATAAAGATGGCTTAATTAGGGTGGGAGGAAGGTTGCAAAATTCGAGGCTGCCTTTTTGTGCTAAACACCCAATTATTTTACCAGCTCAGCATAAAATTAGTTCATTATTAGTTAAACATTTTCATATGTTACATTTTCATGCTGGTACTACTTTATTACTAGGTATTTTGCGCCAACAGTATTGGATTATAGGTGCTAGAAAAATTATCAAAAAATGTATTCATAACTGCGTTATTTGTTGTAGATATAGATTTTCTGTTTCAAAACAAATAATGGGTAATCTTCCTGTAGATAGAGTTACTCTTACTAAACCGTTTTCAGTGTGTGGGGTAGATTATGCTGGCCCAGTTAGTATTTTGAAGCATAGAGGTAGGGGTGCCAAAACTACTAAAGGTTACATAGCGCTATTTGTTTGTTTTGCCACCAAGGCTCTACATTTAGAGTTAGTTAGTGATATGACATCTGAGACTTTTATTGCTGCTTTGCGCAGATTTTGTTCCCGAAGAGGAGCTCCAAAGCACATCCATTCTGATAATGGTACTACCTTTGTCGGGGCTAAAAAACAGTTGTCAACTATATATAACTTTGTGTCCTCTATTAATAAAGATGAAAAAATAAGTTATTTCTTGTCCCAAATGAATATTGAATGGCATATGATACCGCCACTAAGTCCTCACTTTGGTGGATTATGGGAGGCAGGCGTTAAATCAGTAAAATTTCATATAAAACGGGTTATCGGGAATACAAATTTAACGTTTGAAGAACTAACCACTTTTCTGACTCAAATCGAGGCTTTACTTAATTCTCGTCCTCTCATTACACTTGATGATAGTGATTTGAGCCAGTTGAGCATGTTAACACCCTCCCATTTCTTGATAGGTGAAGTAATTTCTTCTCCTCCTGAGTATGTACAGGAAAGTAAGTTGTCACTACGCTCTAGATGGGATATTGTTCAAAAAATGAAACTTGGATTTTGGAAAAGATGGCGTGTGGACTATTTGAGTTCACTCCAAAATAAAAAAAAAAAAAAAAAAAAAAAAAAAATGGAAAACTAAGGGCATTAATTTTGTTGTAGGGGATATAGTCCTCATAAGAGAGGACAACGTTCCTCCTTCTATTTGGCCCTTGGGTAAAATAATTGCTACCCATTCAGGTAAGGATGGTGTGGTAAGAGTTGTTACTTTAAAAACTGCAAAAGGTAGTTTTAAACGGCCAATTGTAAAATTGTGCAAACTTCCAACACATCAAGATTAGTTTCTTGATGGGTGGGAGTATGTTACGGCTTCTTCCTTTTACGTGCAATGTTCTGCTTAATAGTTTTTCTGTTTATCGTCTGCGGTTTATATTTCTTTTTATGTATGGCAACAGCGAAGAATTGTAACGGAACAGGTGGGAGTTTGTGAATAGCAACGTGGTTGTTGAATAGTTTGTTTCTCGCCCTACGTCGGCGGAGAACTGTATTATGTTATATTAAATAAAATATCTTCCTTTGTTTAAATACGTTTTGGAATTAGTTAATGAAGTTTAGAATTATTGATTTATGAGATTTTCTGAGTGAATTGGAAGAACAATTCGAACAAGGGTTTTTATTTCTTCCACTTGATCACTCACTTCCTCTTTTGTTAAAAGTTAATTTCAAGTATAGTTACTAATGTATTTGTGTTATGAAAAATGTATTCCAACTATCATTTCCAGTTGAACCGAACCATTGCTTCGGTCACTCGTCTGGTCTGCTAATTCTATATTAGCTACCAGTTTGTTTCACACTCTTGGCTTCCTTAAGAGGTTTTCCATCTCCAGCTCAGTCACTTTCCTATGCCGGGCTGATGAGTGCCAATAAGCACGAAACTGCAGTCCTCGGCTGGAAATGACTGAGCTGGCGGTGTATTTCACTTATTTTTGCTTTAGCCCTGGCTAATGGACGGTAATTTACTGAATAAATAAAATATGTCTTCATTGTTTAGGTCTATAAAAGCTTGGGGGGGGGGGGCCGCCACGGTACCATTTAATGCTTCAGAAGGGGGCCTTTCCCCTCCCCTGTATCCATGCCTGATTACCGGTTCTGTCACAAACTTTGCAACCAAATGACAAATGAAGCATGTGTGCTAAGAGTAGATATTAATGGACAATGAGCCAACACAATGTTCCCTAACATTCTATTTTTTTAAAACTATGCTATGCTGTGGGGAAATCAACACATACTTTGACAATGGAACATTTAAAATCAGCATATTTATTCTACTTATTATAAGTTATCTTTTGAGAAATTCTTGAGGAATTTTGCTTGATTATAAGAACTATATGATGCAGTGGCGTAGCCATGGGGGGGGGGGATAGGGGGGTCAGAACCCCCCCCATGTGCCCCAAAACAATATATATATATGTATGTATATATATATATATATATATATATATATATATGTATGTATATATATATATATATATATATATACATATATATATATATATATATACACACACACAGTATAAGTGTATAAACTTGAGGGCATGGCTTTTCTTTTTAAACTTCAGAAAAAATTAACCCCCTCCAGGGATTTTTTCTCGCTACGCCACCGATATGATGTGGCCTGCGGCCGCCCCTTGCTTTGGCCGCCCTTGTACGGCGCACACTCTGCACACCTGCTAGGATCGGCCCTGCACCACAGAAACACAAAACGGCTCAGAATTGATTAAAAAAAAATTGACAAAGAGGTAGGACTGGTAATGCCATTATTAACTAATTTTTCAAGATATTTTCCTTCATGTTATCGCAGTAAAATATACGAGTATCACATATGTCCCCTCCCCAGTGTAATTTTAAAATAAATTTTAACTAGCGTCCAGAGCGCCTTAAGTGTCAAATTAAAACTTAAATTAAAAAAAGAAGCTAATTCTTACACTTATATTTCAGTTCGATTAATAGTCAAGAAAACTTAGAAGCTATGGATAAATTCTGGCTGGATTCTATAGTAAGAGCAACAAAAGGAGGCATAAATACAATTCAAGAACTAAAATAGGACCTTATTGATTTCATCGAAAAAGCGAGCCTAATAGCAAAAGAAGGTAATGGAAATTCAAATGAATATTTTTCATGTGAAAAATAGTAATAATTAATGCTGGAAAAAAAAGGAGAAAACCAAACAAAAAAGATTATCGCTCTATCAGTCGCCATTTATTATCCTCAAAATGCTGACAACTCAAAACAAAATTTTAATATGTGTTTAAACCAGATTGTATCAATTTGAGTATTTAATTATTTTAGAATTTTTTTTTTTAAATTTTGTAATCAGTTCTTGAAGCAGCGCTAATATTTTTAATTTTCTGTTTTATATTGATCAGCACATCTATTATACATACAACATCCCGGAGAAAAAAAAGAAAAATATTATTTTTGCGTCGCTATAGCGCGGAAAAGTTTCGCGATTGGTGAAAACTTAGAAAACATTTTTTTTTAAAATTGAAATTGGATAATATCTTATAATCACGCAACAAGCTTTAAAATTCAAAAAATGTAGAAGTCACCGTTTTTTTTTTTGCGTTTTTTAAAAAGTTTTATTTTCTTTATGCTATAAGACGGAAAAAATACGATTGGTAAAGACACAATAAACAAAAAGAAACAGAGAAATTACTGAAATCGGGAAATATCTTTCAATCCCACAACAAACCAGTAAATTCGATAAAAATGGAGAATTTCACCATTTCTAGTAATTTGTTCAAAATTTTGCTTCAAGCAGTTTTTTTTTTTTAATGCTTCGTTGCAACAGAACGTTGCAATAGGTACTGCGATATGAGAAAAGGGAGTAATTTTTCTGATTGCGGATTAGTTATTTTTTTTTTAGCTTCAGATAGCCCAAATCCATTAATATTAGAGAAAAGCAATTTTTTAGCACAATTTTCGCAATTTTTAATACACATTTGTGTTACCTTTTGAAGAACCGCCATAATATTAATACTATACTAAAGTACAGTACTGACGTACATTGAGATAATATTTCCGATCATTTCCATACAATTAAAATCACGAGAAATACGCAGACGACAATCTATTACGATTTATCTTTCTTATTGTTACATTAATAAAGCTATTTTTATTCAAAAAAAAAAAAAAACCTATTGGAGCGATTGGCGTCAAAATTGAACCGAAGCCTGTTTACATATGGATTCACATTTATTCCAAATTTCATCTAGAACGCAGCATTATTTCTTGAGATATGGCACTCACGATGGAAAAAAAGAACGGGCGATTGCGCTACCCCCTTTTTAGCTGTTGACACTAAAATAAAATCAGCTCTTATACCCACTAAGGGCTACTTGCCGATACATTTTTCTTTCATTCCGTTCATTATTTCTTGAGATACAGCAGTCACAATTAACGAAAAAAAAACGTTCTATAGCTCAACCCCCGTTTGAGTTATTGACACCAAAATTGAATCAGCACCTGTTCCTGTTAATGGCAACATATGGACCAAATTGTGTTTGATTCCGCCAGTTACTTCCTGAGGAATAGCAAGCACGCGTAACTCAAAAAAACGTCCCATTGCTCCAACCCCCTTGGAGGAATTCGCGCGAAAAACCAATGGGCACAAGTTCACATAGGGGCACATATGTGTACCAAATTTCGTTCGATTTCATGCGGTAGTTTTTGCTGTAGAGCGGCAACAAAAAACTGGTCACACACAGACGTGACACACACATGGACACACACACGGACACACACACACATGCACATACATACACACACATACACACACAGACAGACAGACATTTTCCAAAAATAGTCGAAATGGACTCAGCACACCTCAAAACATTCGAATCCGTCAAAATTCGAAATTCGGAAATTTGCACGAATCCAATACTTTCTTCTATATATTAGATATAGAAGAAAGTAAAAAAGTAACACAGGGGAAGTTTGTTGTATCAATAACAGGCTGTTTACGAAGGTGCAAAGAGCAAAATTAAGATCTCTTTCATTTACTTTTTTTGCTATTTAATTTATTTTTATTTTCCTTTTTTATTGCATATTTATTTTTATTAAATTCATTTACTTTGTATTTATTTATTTTTGAAGCAAGTGCCGAGATATACTTTTATTTTTGTTACAATTGTTTAACTTACAAGTTTTATTTCCCTAATCACATTTTGTGATTTAGTACATGACTACAAGTCATGTATTAAATTTACTTTTAGGTCTTCGCCGATCGTAACTTTTCCGCGCTATGGTGACTCAAAATTAAAAAGTTTTTTTTTTTTCGCACCTGCCTACTGAATAACCTAAAAAAAATCTTTTTATCAACAGAGTTTCAGGGAAATATTTTTAACTATCGATCCACGAATTTGTATGACTCTTTAGTAGAAGTTTTGTTTTTGAGTAAACAGAAAAAAGATTTTTTAAAAAGAGTTTGAAGCAATTAAACATTCAAACTGCTAAAACATAATAGAAACAATATTCAAAGAAAGGATAGATTAGCTAACTAACGACTGATTTATTGTTTTGAAATTGAATATAAGAAAAGCATGAAGCCTTTATTTGCAATGTAAGGTGAAAAAAGTTGCTATCCAAGTTTTTATAATTACTTGTAAAGAAAGAAAAAAAAATTTTTTTGAAGATTTTAAAGTAACTGAAAATCAACTTGCTGAAAAACAATCGAAAGAATAGTCAAAGAAAAGACACAAAAGCAAAATCGTTAGTGATTCATTGTTTAGAAGCACATGAAGTCTTATTTTGCAATGCAATGTGAAGAGAATGACTATAAAAGTTTCCAAAATTCATTGTAAAGAAAGAAGAAAAAAGAGTTATTGAACATTTTAAAGTAATCGAAGATTTAAATTTCTGAATCCTAATGAATCAATAGTCAAATGCAAAAAACAATAGCGAATGCCTATTAACAGCGCCGTACCTAGCATGGGTGACACCCGGGGCGGTAATTTGTGGTGTCACCCCCTCCCCCCTACAAACGCCAAAAAAAAAAAAAAAAAAAAAAGCGTTCTATGTAAACATGAAATTCGTGCAATGTTCAGATACAACTGTGTGCTTTTAGAACGAAATTTTAAGTTAGTTTGATGCAAAAAAGAAAACTTTCTATATAATTTGCCCTAGATGCCTATGTGCAGGGCCACCGCTAGGTCAAAAGATAAAGGTTTTATGTGAAATTAATCACTCCTCAATTATTTCAAACACAGGGACGAATATTGGGTTTCAGTTTTTTTTTGGTTGAAGAGGAAGTCAGTACTAGATCTAAGTACTTACTGTACTGAGAATACGATTCGATTCTAATGCTAAGTTTAACAGTAACTAGGAGGCGCGCATGCAAAGGCCGAAGGGCAGTGGTGCTGCAGAGGCCTCTGGTCCAAGCCGAAAAAGGAACCGGACCTCAAAGACGGTCAAATAAGAACAATTAGCAGTCGTGATTGCTCAAAAAAAAAAAAAAAAAAAAAAATCAAATGTTTTTTAACGGTGCACTAATGAAAGTTTTTTTTTTAAACTTTCATTCTTTAGCCCAATTTAACAATTACATGAACAGTAGTTTTTCCCATTTCGATTTTTTTCAAATATTTTTTTTTTCATCAATGAAAGAATTTATCTACAAATGAAATATATTATTTAAAACATATATTTATTACATTCAGCATTTGCGTGGAGCCTCCGAATCCTTAATTCAGCTCTGCTCAGGACGCTTGCAAACATATTTTAGTTTAAAATAAAACTAAGTACAGAAAGTTAGCTTTTTTCTTTAGGTGCTTAAATTGATTAATAAATAATTAAATGTATATTTTGGAAACTTCATGTTTTTTAATAAATGCATTTCCGCGGATTTTTTTTCTTTGTTTTGGTAGAATATAAAATATTAAAGTGAGTTGGAATAAAAATATCTTCAAAGAGAAATTGAAGGAAAAAGAACCATTTTCCTTTTGTTCTTACACAAGAAAGTGATTGTTTAGGAACATTGCGTTTTCCGTGTGTCAGTTTTTGATGTATTGTTGAATTGATTCCAACGTTTTCCACTTGGAGGCAGTTACAGTCGCAGTTTGCAGAATCGCTTTTGCGATGACCATTTGTTGTTGTTCACGACTGAATCTCAATGATGGATAACTTGTCAAAGTAAGCCTCACGCAAAATCTGGAAACGATATTTCTTTGAATTCGGAAGAATTGTTTTGGAAGACGAATGTCATAGTCTTAATATTTAAATATTTGATTTACAAAATTCGAAAGTATCGAGATTTTATACGGAGCCATGATTAAGAGTATCTTTCAAATTTCAGATTTGAAATATTCATTTTTCAATTTGAACTCGTTGTGAAAATATGATCTCGGGATTATGCGGGTTTAAGCTTTCTGAATATATGCAGGGGATTGTATCAGTAGAAATTTTAAAATTGAATTTGAAAGCGGAATAGGCAAATACGCCAGTAGGAACGATTCAATAAAAGTTTTTAAAATAATGTATTTTCTTCATTCGATATTAGGTTGAGTAGCTAGTAAGAAATTATTTACTTGATTTCTTTAGTAATGTAATTCTTACTTTAGAAACTTTGCATTCGAAGTACATGCCATTAAGTTCAACCGTCTGTACCCATCTTTCAGGCACCTGTACCATACCGTGGCTGTAAAAACATTTCAATATGATTACTAATTTTACTGTTACAATAATCATCTTGATAGTTGTGTGACTCACCAAGCCTTTTACCTTTAACAGTTGCCTCTATGAAATTTCATCTAAATCGGAGAGGATCGAGCTGAGACGATTTGAAAAATTAGGTCAGTCGACGTGGCCTGACTCATTAATGTCCTAACACTGCATGCTAACAAAGTTAACAAAACTCAAACTAAATTATATTTCTAATTAATTTTAAATATACTCATGAATTTATTTGTTCTTACAAAAATAACAAGTCAAAAAACTAATAGAGAAGCTTTTGGGAGATTGTTGTAGAAATTATTTCAAAAACGTCTTGAGTCGCGAATGTCGTCTTGGCGAAAAAGCTTCGCCGCCTGAAAAAGAACCAGATGAAAAGCGGTAAAGTCACAGGAAAAAGCAGTTTGTATAAAGTAACACTTGGGACAGGAAATAAGTCCATCAAAAATCCAGATCTGCTAGAAATTTGTTTTAAAACTTGAAAAAAGATGAAAAAAAAAGCCTTTTCAGGGAAAATTCTATAATTTCATGCTATTTGAGGCACCTTTTAAACTTTTCCGATTGAACTAATATTTTGCACACATATTTCTTTTTGTATATTGAAACAAAATAGGGGGGGGGAGGGAAGCTTACTTTTGATAAAGTTAAAAAATAAAGGCCACCCTAGTATATATATATATATATATATATATTAGGACTCGGCCGATGCATCGGCGCCGATGGTTCAACAATTTAGCCATCGGCATCGGCATCGGCGGCCGATGCTAACTTGCAGGAAACATCGGCCCATCGGCCTTAAAAAACATCGAAAAGCCGATGGAATTGGCCGATGTTTTTGGGGAAAAAAAAAGGACCTTTGCTGTTTTACTTTTTAATACAAAGTAAAGGGATTTATTGTTTTCATATAAAATTGTTTAATTAAATTTCACTCTGAATTTCCATTTTTCTCACCCCTGAAAGGGTTTTTAATACTGCATTCAGATACCAAACAAGATAATTATTGCGTTGTTTCTTGCAGCTGGATGTATGTATGTATCTCTCATAAGTCATAACTCAAAAATGGTAAGCTGTAGAAAGTTAAAATTTCGCGTGTGGGATGTGCATACGTTCCAGTTGTGCAATTCCCTCCTTGTTTTCAATCGGATGTTCTATAAAGCCTATTTACTCATTTTTTGTGGCTATTAATTACTTATTTCAAGGCAAAACTAATACAGCGCCTCAGACTGACGATCATTTGGTGATATATTGCCGAATTGGAGACTATGGAAACAAATATGAGATGGCGAAACCGGTTTTGTTTCATTTTGTTAGATTCTCGTTGAACCGACGGTAATTTTTAATTTTTCGATATTTGTAATATGAATCACAGTAATGCAGTCTTTTTCGTATCGCTTCTGCGGAGCTACAAGTTTGGGGCCCGTCGAAATACATTTTGGGGCCCTATTTCTCTATCATAGAAAATGTAAAACATTTATCATAAGCATTTTTGTAACTCGGGTCGCTACGGTTATGGGGCCTCTCGTGCAATTGCAATATTTGCTATATTTTAAATCGCGCCTGCGCGTCAAAACAAACTCAGGTGCAAGTTTTAAAAGAGTTTTTCTGCTCAATGTTTATGATTACTTTGAACTCTATTTTTTACGACAATTTTTTGCACTTCCGAGAACACTTGCGTGCCCCTCCTCCCACCCCCTCAATTTCTGAAATTAAACTGTAGTTGTACTTTTGAGTTGTTTAAAAGTAACACCATTCATAAAATTAGAGTTTTTTTTTCAAGCTTTATTTTTTGTTTAGGAAAAATTTAGAGAATTAATCTAACAAAATTGATTAAAGACGTTTTGAATAGTGACATAATTCGGAAATCAAAGGGACTTTTGAATTTTTTCTTCGTAAGTGCTGAAGTAGATTCAGAAACTCTTCCGAGGCGTTGGTGGTAGCGGTTTTGTACTAAAAAAATGAGGCCAAAAAGTTTAATGTTGTGAGTTACCCCAAAATCAAAGGGTGACCCTCCTAACCCACCCTCGTCGTGTCAAGCATTTCTTACATATTTAACGATTATTTATTTTGGTCATGAAATGTCATTTTGCGTTTTTCTTATATTTGTTTCACCTATATTTCGTAATGCGAAATCTTTTTTGCATCATGAATAGCGATCGATTTTTTTTTCTGTTATAAGTAACTATTTTTATGTATTTATATAAAATCAATGAATAAGTTATTTTCGTTTTCATCATATTTTTAATAATATGTTATAGAAAAGTTTAAAGGATTTTCTATTATGCAATTTTTTAAATTTCAGAAAATTATTGTTAAATTGAAAAATTTAATTTGAACTTGTTTGTAGTGCTTCATAAAAGATTAAACAATCAAATTATTCAATATTACGTGTGCAAACATCAGATCAAGTAGTATATGTATTCAGTTATTAACTTGGTGTAAATATTGAGTTTGTTTATTGTAGTTGCGTTTTAAGAACCTTGCTCTTTTCATGGCTATTTCTTTTTTCAGCAAAATTTATGTCACTCTTATAGCTTTTATGAAAAATGCAAACTTTTCTATTCATAAATTTTAAATAAATATAAAAATATTCCTAGTATGATTTAATATTGAAATTTATCTGTTACCTTTTTTGTTTAATTTGATGACTAAAAAATGTCTACGTGCAATTTTTCCACTTTAATTGCGTTATTTGTTGACGGTATTATAGTTTTATTCTTAATTTTCATTTTAATGATAAAACATAATTTAATGTTTTTTAACTATGTTTAATGTACCTAAATCCATAAGATTTTGACAATATTACTGAAATCTTAGTTATATGTTCAATTTAAAAAAATCAATTGGTTATTAAACAGTCTCTTTGTTTTTCTTCCTTTTTTTCTTTCTTTCTTTCTTTCTTTCTTTTTTTTTTTTGGTTGTTCTTTGTCTTCCATCATACAGCAGTCAAAAAAGGAAAAACATAACTACACCCTATACAGATTGTACGTACTACGATCCAAAAGTTCGGGGGACAAGCTGTATAAAACCTTACCCAGAATAATTCACATAACCAAAGCACATCCACCTTCAAAAGGTCGCCATGAGGGACTATGATACTTCTTCCAGCGTTCATATAACTTTTGGAAACACTCATGGAAGCCATTTTTCGCTACCTTCTGTGATGAAGCTTTATCTTCTCCTGACAGAAGAAAGCGGCGTCCATGCAAATCTTTTTTGCAGGGAACAGGTAAAAGTCATACGGAGCTAAGTCCGACGAAACGTTATGTTATTTGTTTGTCATATCAGAGTATTGACAAACCAAACCGTGCATCCTCAGCATGAAAGTCGCCTTCTTCCTAACGATGAAGTTAAAGCCTTACAGGAAGTTGCGAAACAGGCTGCCAGTGCTTCTAAAAGCTATACGAACGTTGGCAGAAGTGCATAGTCGTTCAAAGTGACAATTTTGTAGATGTGCTTCGGTAATGTGAACTATTCAGGGTAAGGTTTTATACAGCTTGCCTCAAACTTTTAGATCATACTACGTACGTATGAGTTTTCAACTTACTATTTCATAACGTTTTTGAGTGACGCAAGTTTACGCGGATGAAGACATCACATCACAAGTGAGTTTGCGATAATTAACTAAGGATGAGTTCAAAATGGAAATTTCGGTGATCTATATATTCTTAGGTACATATGCATGTACAGATGTGCCGAAAAAACTTGTGAAGTTTAAATTGGGTGATCGTAAAATATAAATTTAGGTCGAAATCTGATATATATATTTTGTGATTACAATTCCTTATTCGTCGAAAGAAAGTAAAATGAAATGAATCAATGATTCTTTAAACCTGACAATCTTATCAATTTATTTCTGTTAGATTTTTTTTTTTTTGCCATCGGCCAACAACATCGGCCATCGGCCATCGGCAATCGGCCATTTGGAGGAAAACAATCGGCCATCGGCCATCGGCCATCTTTGAACAATCGGCCAACAATCGGCATCGGCCCATCGGCCAAAAAATGCCATCGGTCGAGCCCTAATATATATATATATATATATATATATACAGGGTGCTCACAAATAACTGACGGCAAAATTCATTTGTGCATAATTTGTATTCAAGATGTTCTTTAGTGTTGGCAAGACTTAATAGTTTCAGTGTAATTCTATGAGCAATAGCGCAGATGATTTTTTGAATTAAAATCTCTTTTAAATATCCTTTGCATTATCGAGATGGATGCTAAACGCCGCTTAATGCTCGAACTGCATTTAAAAAGTAAGCGGAATTGTGAAATTTTTTAAAAATTGAAGTATTTAAATGTGTCAAAGAGATTAATTGAAAGAACTTTAAGAGGTTTTAAAGAAACAGGTAGTGTAGAAGTAAGGCATAGTGGTGGAATACGCAGTGTACGAACAAAAAAACTAATAAAATGTGTCTGCGAAAGAATTCGAAGAAATCCTACACAATCTGCCAGAAAAATTTCACGAGACCTAAAGTTATCAAAAAATATGGCTAGAACCATCATAAAACAGGATTCAAAATTAAAAGTTTACAAGAAAATGACAGTCCATGGATTAACAGATAGAGAAAAATGAAGTTGAAAGACTAAGAAAGTGCAAAGAGCTGCTGAAAAGACCGCTGCTAATGAGATAATTTTTTCCGATGAGAAATTATTTTTGCAACAAACATCTCATAATAGGCAAAATAACAGGATTTATGCAGCATCAATGCAGAATATCAGTTTAACTAAAAGAATTGTTCAGAGGTTCCAGAAACCATTTTCAGTAATGGTTTGGGGTGCTATAAGCAAGAGAGGAAAACTACCTTTTCTTTTTATTGAAAAAGATGTGAAAATTTACAAAAATTATTATTTACGAAAAGTATTGAAATCTCACATGATTAAAGTAGCCCAAAAATTACTTAAAAAGGATTCATTCACATTTCAGCAAGATTCGGCACCCGCCCACAAAGCAAAGATTGTTCAACAATGGTGCAAACAGAATTGTCCATCTTTTATTTCCACAGAATAATGGCATGATCTCAATCCACTGGACTATTGCATATGGGGATATATGGAGGATAAATTGAAAAATCTAAAAACAATGTTCACAATTAAATTACAAAATTTACTACTACAGATATGAAATAAAATTTCCCATTCTCTGTAGAGCTTGCCGCTGCAGAAGCCTTTCCAAAAAGATTGTCATCTGTGGTTACAGTTAAAGACGCGAGAATAGAAACCATTGCTTAAACAATTCATCTCTCTCTCTATCTATCTATCTATATATATATATGTATGTATGTATGTATGTATGTATGTATATATATATATATATATTAGGGTGGTCCTTATTTATATGGAAAAATATTTTTTTTTGGAATTCAACAATTGACGCCCCCTAGTTTTGTGACACTATAATAAAAAGTAATCTGTGCAAAATTTGAACTTGATCGGTTAATAATAACACGTGCCCCTAGGGCGTTGAACTTTAACACTTTTAATAATTTTCCCACAAATCGAGTTTTTACTCTAGACCCCGTACATCGTTTCTCCTAGGTTTGCAAAATATTTTTAAAGCGAGGTAGCACTAAAATTAATCTTTTTAATTACTTCATATCATCTAAAGATTTTACATTGAATAAGAATGAAATAGTGCTTTAGAAACTTTACCTTAATTATACGCTTTTCTCAATGTATTTCAATCATGTGCATTTTCTTCCGAATCTTGGACTGTCTGTAAACTAAATTGCCTTTGTGACTCAAATTTGGTAAATTGATTGTAAAATTCTTCGATTAATCGTGCTCCTCATTCAGTTATATCATTCACAACTTTCAGTATTTTAACGATACCTCTTCCCTTTAAATAGCTTCCTTCATTTTGCCTCGAATCAGGATCAAATAGGAAAAACATTTTTCGGTGTTTGTAACTCATCAAACAGTTTTATTGACTTGTAATTGATTCTATAAAGAGGAAGATCTTTACTAAGGAAAAATTTTAAATCATCTACTGTTATCTGAAAATTTTTATACAATCATCAGACACGTTTTCCTTGTCAGCAAGCATTTTTTGGAGTAGTCTTTTCCTATCTTCAAAGTTAATTCCTTCATCCAATACGGACAAAGCTACTAATTCATCCCCTAAATACCATAAGTGATTTATGAATTTTCCAATCACTGCTTCTGCTGCATATGTCATCATTTTGTACGCTGCTAGTTTTTTAGACACATTATATTATTTGAAGGAGCCTAAATTGGGTTGCTGCGAAAAATCATATCTCCATACAGCATCTAACTGTAAAACTGCATTTATGGGCTTTCTCTTCATGTAAGGTCAATTTAAATTGTTTCCAGTTTATTGCCGTTTGTTTTTTTCAGTTGCATCTGGATGTAGCTTTTTGTATCCCAGTGAATAACTAAAAAATCTAAATTTAAATTCATGAAATTTGATTTTACCTCTCGAAGATTTTCTCTTGCTCTCTTAAGGGATGTCCAATTGATCACAAGGTCTTTTGGATTTAAATTTACTGCATCTACATAGGCTGTTAATAAATGAACAGCATCTTTGTCCCTAATACGGCATTTGTCTAACAGTTATGAAAGGCGAGCCGATACAAGACCTCGGCCGATATCAATAGTTGTTAAGCCTTTTTTTTCGTTGTAGTAGAACAGATATACGAAAAAGTTTCAACAAGTTAGGATAGATACCCATTTCGGTTTCTAAATCTTGTGAATTGCAAAAAGAATTTGATGATAATAAAGGTATATGTACTGAAATAGAAGAAAATTAATTTAAAGTATAAATTTTTACATTATTCCAATCTTGACATTTTTTAAATTTATATTTTAGGTATGGAAAATACAGTATATTTTTATGTTAGAGTAATCAAATATTTTTCAAAATTTATGCTTTAAGAATTAAGAATTGCATAAACATTTAAATATATTTATAACTAAAGAACAGCGAATTAAAATACAATTGCCAGTATTATATTTACAGCGCTGAAATCTAGCGATCCTATTTACCACACCTATAACATACACAGGAAATTTTTTAAAGCAACACCTCCAAAGCCTGAAGGAGGCAATTTGTTATCATCAAAGATCATTCATTAATGGCCTAGGCCATTCATTAATGGCCTTTAGAATCCCTTGTGTCTATATTGGTTGAAAGAAATGTTCCCCTGCCGCTTGGTTTGAACTGAGCGGAAAATAGCGGTATGGCTGACCCAAGGATATTGGTGTACATGAAGCCTCTGTAACATGTAAAATTTTACACAATGAAAGTGAGAGAATGGTCAGTCTGGAAGTAACAACATCTATTCACGTTCAAAATTACTTTAAATATGAAACTAAAGAAAACTTTCACATAAAAATGAGAAAATCCGCAATTTTTTCTTCGAAACTCAAAAAAGGGGGCCCTAGGGGCACGGGTTAATATTCATGGATTGACTTAAAATTTTGCAAGGATCATTTATTTGTATAATGGAACAAATTGAGTGGGCGTCGCGTAAAATATCTTCAACTTCAAAAATAAGGACCACCCTAATATATATATATATATTGATACACTGACACTGATCTTTTTTGCATACAGAAATATAATGGCTATCAGAACTTTCCTGGTGTTGTCAACGACAAAATTCTTCGCAATAATTATTTTAATTGCAAAAAGTAAATTGAGCAACTTTTGCAATTTCTATAATAAAGTTACTCCATTGGTGTAATAAAGTAGTTTTCCTTTATCTCTCTCTTATCTCTATCCACCCTCCTTTAGAAAAACTTTCTGCACGCACTTCCGCCGCAGAAAAAAACTTCAATCTTTCACGATTCTATCTTTCAGAAGCAAAATAATCTGAAAGATTGAAGAAAATCCTTTGGTCTCGCAACTGACAGTAAATTCAATTTTCTTTCGTGAATGAAAGACAAAAGTGCTCATTAAAATTTTATATTTCAAAGTTTCAGGGAACACCTTTCTTAGGATAATTTACTGATGACACGGAATGACAGAGATACGTAAGGGGTAGAGTTCTAATGAGGTTTGAAATGGTTTATGGACGTGAAATTTATGGTTTTGCTATTAATAGTGGTCGTGAACTTGTTTACCTAATTCATAATCAAGTACTGCCGGCCTGCACAGGCACCTTTCGATCCAGTTGGGTCGCCTGTTCAGTAAGGCGTTGGACTCGTAACCGAAGGGTGCCTGTTTCGATGCCAGCCGGTCGAAGATCCTCCGTATTCGTTAATGGTGACTGGGGCACGTTAAATATATAGCGGTCAAAGATCTGTAAGTGAATCAATAACTCTAGAAATGCTGGACCAGGGATTGCTCGGCTTCTGGTCTGGATCAAAAAGCAGAGCTGCCTTCAGGGCCCCATTCAACCGGTTAAACCACAAATAGTGGTAGGTATGGGGACCCTGGTGTGTGATATGATAGTTCGATCATCACCTTTCAACAACTTTCATTTTTTTAAATCCCCCTGGTTCATACGAGGAACTTTTGATATTTGGGTACAATAATAAGAACGCTCATCTCATTCTTCTCACTTCCAAAAGGAATCCTTCAACTTCAAACATTTTATGTGTGTGTTACCGTTAAAGTATGAAATCCGTTATTTTATAGAATACCTAGTTATTTCATAGAATAACGATCTGCAGCCCGTTAAAGTGTAAAATAATCTATATCATATATCTTGCACGACAAATACATTTACCTTCCACCCTTTTATACGCTGCATAAGTTAGATAAATTACTTCTTTATCATTTTAATTGTCTATCATTAGTTTATTTATAGAATACCTAGTTATTTCATTTTAGATAAATTGTTCATTTTACACTTTAACTGTCCCTTATTAGTTAATTTATAGAATACCTAGTTATTTTATAGAATAACGAGTTAAAGTGTCATATTAATAACATATTACACACTTTAACGGACACAATCAGTCATTTCATGGAATAACTAGGCATTCTATAAAATAACTTCATGTTTTATACTTTAACGGTAATATACGCACTGAATGCAATGTGCACTACATAAATGTAATAACTGATATTGATACAATAAGTAAACAAAATCGTTTGACGTCCATAAGTGAAAATATCTATCTTGAATCGAAGCACGTGGTTGTCTTTTCTGGCAAGATATCGCCTTCTGGTGATTTTTCACCGCGAGAAATTATTAGCGGAACGAGAATTGTTAGTTGAATAAAATATTCATTTCTCGAAGTTTGGCATTGTCCTGAAACTTTGCTGTGGCAACCCTAGCGACTTGTTCTCTTATGACATCAGTAGCAAAAATGAAAACAGCGGCTGACTTACTCCAGAAGTTGTGTAACTAAGCACCAGTTAACATTGATAACCTTACACATGTTTTTCACAGTGTTCTCGAACCCTGAGAATAACCTTTTAATGCAATGATTGCTAATGAGAAGCGTTGCGCCAATGTTTGCGAATCTCTTTGAGCGTTCATAGAAGGCTTTTAATATTAACAATACTGTAAAGAGGATCTAGAAATGCTTTAGGTGAGTTAAGGTAAATATTTCATCGTTATTATCGGGTATTCTAACTTGAGTTAACATGAGTACGTGGAACGTGACCTGTTGCTGATTTCAATGCCTGTCCATAATAATTTCATACTCTGATCCACTATAAAGCGTTATTTCGAGTCTAGAATGAATCCTCCTGTTTCCACGCTCTTCAGCTCCATTAAATTTTCAATACATTAGTTTACATAATTCATAAGTCGTTTGAAATGTAAGGATAAACTTTATGGTGATTGACGTAGGGAGGTAAGATTTTTAATTATTCGCTGTATACTTCGTTGATGCTATGGAGCTGTCGAGAAGAATTTCTATTTCTGAATTCATATGGTACTTTAAAAAACCTTATTGGCTCAGAAACAAACTTTCTGGGAAGCCCTTTTAGCATCAGTAACTTCTTGAATAATTGTTTTCAATAAAGTTCAAGCTATATATTTTTCGATATAACATGAATCGCTTTTTTAAATACTGAAATAACTTTTTTTTTTGCAACATTTTTATGTCAGTCAGTTTTTAAAGACAGTAAAATTTTAATTATATATTACATGCGCAAACAGAATGAAACAAACATGAGTGCACTCTGATCACTGAAAACGTGTAATCTGGCAAGCGGCTATGTTACGGCTTCTTCCTTTTACGTACAATGTTCTGCTTAATAGTTTTTCTGTTTATCGTCTGCGGTTTATATTTCTTTTTATGTATGGCAACAGCGAAGAATTGTAACGGAACAGGTGGGAGTTTGTGAATAACAACGTGGTAGTTGGATAGTTTTTCTCGCCCTACGTCGGCGGAGAACTGTATTATGTTATATTCAATAAAATATCTTCCTTTGTTAAAATACGTTTTGGAATTAGTTAATGAAGTTTAGAATTATTGATTTATGAGATTTTCTGAGTGAATTGGAAGAACATAAAATATTGGAATTAAGTGTAATCCTCAATAAACACTCATCAAAATATTAAGGGGAATACTGCTAGTGTTTCTGAATATTTAGTTGAGAAAAAAAGATTTCAAACTACCGTAGAAGAAAATGACAATCCACGAGAGAGTTTTTCACCTGATTGTGAACTTGACTCTAACAACGTAAATCGGGGTGTTATTTTCAGTACTTCTGTAAATAATAATAGAAGTGTTTCTTTTCTTCCTACTGCTCAAGTTGTAGTTCACGATAGTTCTGGAAAATCTTACACTTTCAGGGCTTTGCTGGATTCAGGATCTGAGTGCTCATTCATCAGTGAGAATTTAATGAATGTGTTACGATTAAGAAGAAAAAATGATAGAATTTCTTTGACTGGGATCGCTGAAGTGTCCGCAGGTCAAACTCGAGGCTCCGTAATGCTTGACATTGGGTCGAAATTTTCTAATGAGCGCATCGAAGTTAAAGCATATATTTTGAATAAATTAACTGCTCAGTTACCATCTGAATTTTTGGATTTAAAGGACTTAGGTTATATTAAAGCTATCAGTAATCTTGCGGACAAAGAATTCATGCGTCCGCGACCAATTGACATTATTTTGGGTTCCGACTGTTTTTTCACGATAATGCGAAATGGTAAAATTGTTGGTTCGAAGAATGAACCCATTGCCCAAAATACGATGTTTGGATGGGTTATTGCTGGAAGAATTCTTCGTAGTGACATTTCGTCTCCCATTGCTCATTCGCATTTTATTAATGTCGAAGAAAACACAAATATAGATGCAATTCTTCAGAAATTTTATCAAACTGAAGAATTACCCCTTGAAAAAGGGACTGCTATCCGAAGAAGAGGAATTTTGTGAAACTCATTTTCAGACTACCTTTAAAATTAATGATCAGGGTCGATTTGTTGTCAAGTTGCCAATTTACAAAGATAAATCATTGTTAGGAAACTCTCAGAAACTAGCTGTATCGAGATTATTTGCAATGGAAAGAAAATTCAAAACTGATAAAGAGTTTGAAGATGAATATAAAAGTTTTATGATTGATTATGAAAAATTGGGACACATGACACGTGCTGAAACAAGCCCTGACTTTCTAAACTCTGATACATACTTTCTTCCTCATCATGCTGTTATCAAGAATGATAGTGTTTCTACAAAACTCAGAGTTGTTTTCGACGGTTCATGTAAGCCACCTGATTCACATTCCTTGAATTCTATCCTGGCTGTTGGTCAAACAGTGCAACCAGATTTATTTGCTATTCTCATAAGGTTTCGTATGAATAGAATAGCATTTTCAGCAGATATTCAACAGATGTATCGGCAAATTCTTGTTGATTTTGCGGATCAAGATCTACAGAGAATTGTTTGGAGGGAGTCGGAGAGTTCTCCAATTAGTGAATTTCGATTATGTACTCTTACCTATGGTACTTCGGCAGCACCATTTTTAGCGACGCGAGTGTTGCATCAAATTGGTTTAGACTTTGAAAACGAAGATCCTACTGTATCATCTATAATTGAGAATTCTTTCTACATTGATGACTTAATGTCAGGTTTAAATTCGAACGAAGAAGCTATTGCAACAATCAAAACACTTTCTGAAGTTTTGGAAGCTAGAGGATTTCATTTGAGAAAATGGCGTTCTAATTCTCCACAAGTACTGTCTGATTCTTTGCCTACTTCACCCAAAGAAGTTCAAAATTTAGAGATTCATCCAGATGAGTGTTCTAAAGCTTTAGGTCTCACGTGGGACTCCTTAAACTACTGCTTTGTTTTTAAAGTTAATTTCAAATTTGAAGGTAATATTACAAAACGAACATTTTTATCGCAATCAGCTAAGTTATTTGATCCTCTTGGGTTTTTATCACCATGCACTATTTCTATCAAAATATTTTATCAGCAGTTATGGCTTTCGAAATTGGATTGGGATAGTCCTCTGCCTCAAGAACTTGCTACTAAATGGGAAGCTTTTCAAAGAAACTTTGAGCAAGTGTGCTACATTCGCATTCCGAGATGGATTCAAACAACTAATAAGAACATTATTCTTCATGGTTTTTGTGACGCCTCAGAATGTGCTTATGCTGCTGTCATCTATGCAGTGCAGCCTCGTTCTGATGAGGAGTCAGAAGTAATTATTTTGACATCTAAAAAGCAAGGTTGCTCCACTGAAGTCTGTTTCAATTCCCAGACTTGAATTAAATGGTGCTCTGATACTAGCAAGATTGTATTCCTCGACAAAGAGCATATTTTCAGACTGTGATATCTCATTCCATGCATGGACAGATTCTCAAGTCGTTTTAGCCTGGCTGTCGTCTCCTCCTCGTAATTGGAAACCTTATGTTTCTAACAGAACTTCTGAAATTTTAGACTTAGTACCAGTTAAAAGTTGGTCGTTCGTCCCAACGAAGGAAAATCCGGCAGACACTGCGTCCAGAGGATTAGCTCCTAAATATCTTCCGGATTGCACAATTTGGTGGAAAGGACCTTCGTGGCTAAAATTAACTGAAGAAAGCTGGCCTAAACAACTACATAGAGCAGAAAATTCAGAAACTGTCTTGAAGGAGAAAAAGAACTTTAAATTTAGTTTCAATACTTCTGTTAATTGTAGTATCATTGATAACTTATTTCAGAAATTTTCTTCATTTTCTAAAATTATTGATATATTAGCATTTTGTTTTAGGTTTATCTCAAATTGTAGAGTGGGAAATCGTAAGCGAAAACCAGGTATTTTGAGCAATGATAAGTCATTGCCACTGACTACATCTGAAAGAAAGCAGGCAGGTAAAGTGGTAATTTCTTATATTCAATCTGCGTACTTTAGCGATGAAATTAATTGCATCAAGAATGACAAGTCTCTACCATGTAAAAGTTCATTACTAAGTTTATGCCCATTTATTGATAAAGATGGCTTGATTAGGGTGGGAGAAAGGTTGCAAAATTCGCAGCTGCCTTTTAGTGCTAAACACCCAGTTATTTTACCAGCTCAGCATAAAATTAGTTCATTATTAGTTAAACATTTTCACATGTTACATTTTCATGCTAGTACTACTTTATTACTAGGTATTTTGCGCCAACAGTATTGGATTATAGGTGCTAGAAAAATTATCAAAAAATGTATTCATAACTGCGTTATTTGTTGTAGATATAGATTTCTGTTTCAAAACAAATAATGGGTAATCTTCCTGTAGATAGAGTTACTCTTACTTAACCGTTTTCAGTGTGTGGGGTAGATTATGCTGGCCTAGTTAGTATTTTGAAGCATAGAGGTAGGGGTGCCAAAACTACTAAAGGTTTCATAGCGCTATTTGTTTGTTTTGCCACCAAGGCTCTACATTTAGAGTTTGTTAGTGATATGACATCTGAAACTTTTATTGCTGCTTTGCGCAGATTTTGTTCCCGAAGAGGAGCTCCAAAGCACATCCATTCTGATAATGGTACTCTTGTCCCAAATGAATATTGAATGGCATATGATACCGCCACTAAGTCCTCACTTTGGTGGATTATGGGAGGCAGGCGTAAAATCAGTAAAATTTCATATAAAACGGGTTATCGGGAATACAAATTTAACGTTTGAAGAACTAACCACTCTTCTGACTCAAATCGA
Organism: Uloborus diversus; assembly: GCF_026930045.1. Lineage (NCBI taxonomy): Eukaryota > Metazoa > Arthropoda > Arachnida > Araneae > Uloboridae > Uloborus > Uloborus diversus. Next base: position 123,663,560 of record NC_072736.1, read on the forward strand.
GACTTTACTTAATTCTCGTCCTCTCATTACACTTGATGATAATGATTTGAGCCAGTTGAGCATGTTAACACCTTCCCATTTCTTGATAGGTGAAGTAATTTCTTCTCCTCCTGAGTATGTACCGGAAAGTAAGTTGTCACTACGCTCTAGATGGGATATTGTTCAAAAAATGAAACTTGGATTTTGGAAAAGATGGCGTGTGGACTATTTGAGTTCACTTCAAAATAAAAAAAAATGGAAAAGTAAGGGCATTAATTTTGTTGTAGGGGATATAGTCCTCATAAGAGAGGATAACGTTCCTTCTTCTATTTGGCCTTTGGGTAAAATAATTGCTACCCACTCAGGTAAGGATGGTGTGGTAAGAGTTGTTACTTTAAAAACTGCAAAAGGTAGTTTTAAACGGCCAATTGTAAAATTGTGCAAAATTCCAACACATCAAGAATAGTTTCTTGATGGGTGGGAGTATGTTACGGCTTCTTCCTTTTACGTACAATGTTCTGCTTAATAGTTTTTCTGTTTATCGTCTGCGGTTTATATTTCTTTTTATGTATGGCAACAGCGAAGAATTGTAACGGAACAGGTGGGAGTTTGTGAATAACAACGTGGTAGTTGGATAGTTTTTCTCGCCCTACGTCGGCGGAGAACTGTATTATGTTATATTCAATAAAATATCTTCCTTTGTTAAAATACGTTTTGGAATTAGTTAATGAAGTTTAGAATTATTGATTTATGAGATTTTCTGAGTGAATTGGAAGAACAGGCTGAGTTAAGACGATTCCATCTGATTGAATCTAGAGAAAATGAAGGGAAAATAACGAGAGCATTTTTATGCACGCGTTTTAAAATGCCATCAGGGCTGCTTAATTAATTGCATTCTCTCAGTTGAAAATGAGGGGAAACAAAAAGAGTTTCTGTGGAAACAACGAAAAAGATGTAAAATGTTTTCATTTCGTCTGGAAAGGTAAAAGCTAAATGGTAAGCTCCAAATTATGATTAAGGCTTTCATGGCCGGCGTCAATATGAAGAAATAACATTTCTGGGCTTATTGGCTGTGGTCGAAATGGAAAAGGAAATCCAGACGTTTCGTCAAGCTCTGCGGCTGACATCATCAGAACCGGCACCCACCAGCAGTTTGCGTAAATACCAGAGCGACCGGAGCAGCTCATCAGTCGCATCAAACTCATCCACTGATTATGTCAGCCGCAGAGCTTGACGAAACGTCTGGATTTTTTTTCCATTTCGAACACGGCTAATAAGCTCGGAAATATTATTTCTTCAAAATTATGCGTTAATAAATAAATAAATAAATAAATAAATAAATAAAAATAAATAAATAAATACATAAAAATAATAATAATAATAATTTTTGTAGTGAGTGAAAATATATATCGAATATAGTTTAGATTGGAAAAAAAAAATGTTGCCGTGAACAAATTCATTTTTACAAAACTGTGTCTAAATAATTAAGAAGTAAAAGCACCTATATACCGGATCTTTGCCTTTCCATCTGATCGGTGATCAGACTGTAAATTATTTATATAGTATAGTGTGCATATAAGGATATTTATTTAAAATAAGCAACAACAGCTTTCTGTTACAGTTAGTACTTTGAATTTATTTCACATCGGGTATAATTTTCCTTTCATGTAAGCTTAATTTTCTGAATTTACCCGAATTTTTACCATGTTTTATTAACTTGGTTTTTTCAAATTGCCATTGCTTTAGAAAAAAAAAATTATTAATAACATTAATTATTTTTTCTTTTGTAAAAGGTTTTGCTTGCGTAGTGTTTTTTTTCTGGTTAATTTTTATTTATCTGCTATTTTATTCATAAGGAAGGAGATCTCCCCAAACATTCCATAAGTTCTTTCCACAGAAAATGTTCATTGTTTTCGTTAAGTTAATTAGTAACATATTTATTTCAGTCAAAAATTATTTGCACTCAAACACAGAAACTACGTCTTTTCAATTATTAAAAACTTGCAATTGATATCGATAAATCAGTAATTAAATTCGTTCATTTATGGAAAATTCTAAAATAACGAATACTATTTAAATTTTGACGATTTTTTAAAATCACAATCAAAATTTTCTAGGCAATAAAGAAAATATTCGTAAATATTTTTCTAGAAAACAATCATTTCTTTCCCCTTAATAGCATTTTTAGAATTTTTTCGATTGTAAAATAGCAATTGAACCAACACTTTTTTTTTTCGAATCAACTTAGTCAAGAGACATTATTCCTTGAAAAAAAACCAAAAACATAAAACATAAATACTAATGAATAACCTTGGTTTGCTTCTTTAATTGTTTTTTTTCTTTAGAAACTTTTTTCCTAGCTTTCTGTTAATCTTATTTTCAATGTTTGAAAAGCATTCTTCTCGATTTCTAAATATTTGGTAATTATAAAATTAATGACTTGCATGCATTCTGTGAATTCTTATGGAAAAGTTATTGTTGCACTTTTTGTCCTTCAAATAGAATTTTTTTAGCATTTTCGGTTTGGGAAAAAGACATTAGTGTAAACTAGAACAAATTAATACGAAAAAAAATTATTGCGCATCAAAATCTCGTTTTTAATTTGTTTGTTCTTGAAACGTGAATGCAAACTAATTAACAGTTACAGTAGTGGTGCGGCATTAATGGCAAAGCATCGATTGTTTTATAAATATACTAGTGGCACCTGCACGGCTTTGCCCGTAGTAGAAAATTAAAAGGTCTTTTGGTTCGCCTGTATATTTACAAATAATGTATGATGAAATTCTCTCGCCAATTGGCTTGCCAATATTACGGTTCCACGTTATGATAATTTCGTAATTTACTCGTCCATCTTATGATAATTTTGCTCGGGAAAATGTTCTTAAAATTGGAATAAAAAAAGAACAAAATCGAATTTTCGAAAAATTGCTTCGTGGTGCCCCCATGCTACAAACTAATTCTGTGCCAACTTACATGCAAATCGGCCGAACGGTCTAGGCGCTCTGCGTGTCACAGATATCCTGACAGAGATCCAGACAGAGAGACTTTCAGCTTTATTATTAGTAAAGATAACATGCATTTTGAATATATTATCACAGATTTACATCGATGATAGTCTCTAACAAATGTTTCTCAGCGGGTCAGTGAATTCTTTTGGCAGTGCCTCATTGCGTTAAGTTATACCAAATTTTTCGGGACCGTCAAAGCAAAAACAATAATTATGAGATTGAAAACTCAAAAGAAGTGAAAGCTTAAAACAACGAAACAACGCTTTTTCTTTCTTTCTTTTTTTAAAATTTTCAAACTAATTGTAGCACCAAATACTTAAATTTCATTGTCGTATATTGAAAATATTAATACTAGGTGTATTTTTAAATTCCTAAATGCAAGACCAACTGGCAAACTTTTAGGAGGAAGACGAAAAGTAAGATCGCTGGATTGTTTGGAAGAAGACTTGACAACTAACAAATTCTCAAGTTTCAGAAGTTAGGTAAAAAATCGATCCAACTGGAAGGAAACAAATTGTTTGTTTTTGTTGTTCATTTTTATTCCTCTATATTTTTCTACCATTTTTCTACAACTAAACAATTACTGTTACACAACAAGTCCCCTATATAACTACAGATGTACTGCTATTAAAACATGTCTGTGATATGTGAGATTTAACTTGTTATCATAAACAAAAATTTCTTTTTCATTAAGTTCACTGAAGAATGAGGCAGAAAATAAGTGATGTCTGTAATGTGTGTGTGTGTTTCAGTGCTCGGTAAGGGCAACATGTCATACTCATAGTTGCAGATGGAGTTTTCTCAATCCATTCCCACCTTTTAGCATCCCGTTTTAGAATTTAATAAGACGAGAAATTCTACTTGTTATCACAAACAAAAATTTCTTTTTCATTAAGTTCACTGAAGAATGAGGCAGAAAATTATTGATGTCTGTGATGTGTGTGTGTGTTTCAGTGCTCGACAAGGGCAACTTCTCTTACTCTTAGTTGCAGATGGATCCATTCTCGCCTTTTAGCATGATGTTTCAGGCTTTAGTAAGACGAGGGATTCTACTTGATCAAAAATATTATCACAAACAAAAATCCTTTTTCATAAAGTTCACTGAAGAATTAGGCAGAAAATTAGTGATGTCTGTGATATGTGTGTGCGTGTTTCAGTGCTCGACAAGAGCAACATTTCATACTCATAGTTGCAGATGGAGTTTTCTCAATCCATTCCCACATTTTAGCACGACGTTTTAGTCTTTAATAAGACGAGGGATTCTACTTGATCAATTATATTATCACAAACGAAAATTCTTTTTTCATAAAGTTCACTAAAGAATGAGGCAGAAAATTAGTAATGCTTGTGATGTGTGTGATGTGTGTGTGTGTTTCAGTGCTCGACAAGGGCAACTTTTCAGGCTCTTAGTTGCATATAGAGTTTTCTCAATCTATTCCCACCTTTTAGCATGACGTTTTGGTCTTTAATAAAACGAGGGATTCTACTTGATCAATTATATTATCACAAACAAAAATTCTTTTTTCATAAAGTTCACTAAAGAATGAGGTTGATTATTAGTGATGTCTGATATGAGTGTGTGTGTGTGTGTGTTTCAGTGCTCGACAAGAGCAACATGTCATACTCATAGTTGCAGACGAAGTTTTCTCAATCCATTCCCACATTTTAGCATGACGTTTTAGGCTATAATAAGACGAAGGACTCTACTTGATCAATAATATTATCTGAAGCAAAAGTTCCTTTGTCATAAAGTTCACTGAAGAATGAGGCAAAAAATTAGTGATGTCTGTGATATGTGTGTGTGTTTCAGTGCTCGACAAGAGCAACATGTCATACTCATAGTTACAGATGGAGTTTTCTCAATCCATTCCCACCTTTTAGCATGACGTTTCAGGCTTTAGTAAGACAAGGGATTCTACTTGATCAATAATATTATCAGAAGCAAAATTTCCTTTTTTATAAAGTTCACTGAAGAATGAGGCAGAAAATTAGTGATGTCTGTGATATGTGTGTGTGTGTGTGTGTTTCAGTGCTCGACAAGGGCAATATGCCATACTCATAGTTGCAGATGGAGTTTTCTCAATCCATTCCCACATTTTAGCATGACGTTTTAGGCTATAATAAGACGAAGGACTCTACTTGATCAATAATATTATCTGAAGCAAAAGTTCCTTTGTCATAAAGTTCACTGAAGAATGAGGCAGAAAATTAGTGATGTCTGTGATAAGTGTGTGTGTGTTTCAGTGCTCGACAAGTGCTCGACAAGGGCAATATGTCATACTCATATTTGCAGATGGAGTTTTCTCAATCCATTCCCACCTTTTAGCATGATGTTTTAGTGCTTTAATAAGACGAAGGATTGTACTTGATCAATAATATTATCAGAAGCAAAAATTCCTTTTTCATAAAGTTTATCAAAGAATGAAGCAGAAAATTAGTGAATTGTCGCCCAGCAGCAATAGTTAGTTAACTCTTGAGAAGTCGTGCTTCGGTCGATTCCCCGCCCGTTGTCAGATATTTTGCTCTATCCCACCACCCCTTATTCTAACAATGGGACCCATCTGTGTAGCTGAAGGTCAGACTCTCCCCAGCCCACACACTTAGTTCTGATAATTTTCTTCGGTATTTCAAGGTTGCATAACTTTTGGAAATGTATGTTGGTCATTTAGACCAATAGCGCGCCATCCTAGTCAGGTGTCATTTTCTCCCCGGCCCTTCCTTTCTTCTGCTTTCGTCTCACGGATCGCTACGGCGGGGAAAAGACCGAAGCGCGAGCACTAGCGTAACAAAAGGAAACGCGGCTTCTCTAGGGTTAATGAAAACATTTATAACTACTGACATGATGCATGAATCGGGGCTGATGCATAGCCAATATATTAAAATTTAACTTGAAAACCGTGTACGACACATCATTGCAGTAATTTATGATAGTTATTGTTATTTTTTCATCGAGAAAAGCTGAATTACATATCCTTTTCATCCATTACCATTTCTTTTTGCTTGGTAAAATGAAAAAAAAAATGAATTTTGACGTATTGAATTCAAGTTACATTTCTCGCAGTCACAAACTGCGATACGACCCTACTCGCTGGGTTTCTCGTTTCTACAAAGGAAATGGCCGAAAATATTTGCAACTGTCATATTATAACTGGTAATTTTCAGGAATAGGATATGCGAAGCACATCCATAAAAAAGAAATAGTCATTAGGATGCGGTAATAAAGATCAAGATTTTATGGCCGATATCTACCAGTACGCTTGTCATAATGATTATTTACAACGTTTAACGTTAGGTATTTTTGTTTTTGATCAATGTTCAACGATGGGAACAAGTAATCTAGAAATTTTGTATTTAGATCAAGTTTTGCTGCTTCAGTTCATCTCTATACGCGTTTTTTCATTAAAAATAAAACCCTATTTTTTCTGCTTGAGTTAAGCCTCGAAAAAATATGAATAAAATCAAACTGCAGACGATTTGTAACTATGACGGCGAATATATTTTGCTCTCTAAATAAATGTTAAAAATAACTGCTGTCATGGTAATCTGATTAATCAGAGCAACATCAACTTTGGTCAAGTGGAGATTAAGAACAATTTGTGATTGCAAAAAAAAAAAAAAAATATTATTTTGGAGTTGATATTTGCACTCTCTTTTCGGTAAGGTTTTACCGTAGGCAATCGTTCGGGACAATATGAGGTTAAAGGAGTCTATTCAATAACTCACTCGGTTTTTGAATGTGGTATGCCTTATCCAGCATTAACATTAAACAATAAAAAAAATAGTTTAACAAACTGAAATCGAAATTTTTTGGGTGTGTTTTAAAAGTTATAACTAAATCAATAACTCTGAAAAATGAATAAGTTAATATATGATAATTGAATAATGATAGTTCCAAAGAAAGAGTTAAGAGATTGATTTTTTTTTCGCAAGACAAATTTGAAATCGCAATGTAATTAAATAAAACTAGATTTCATTAAGATAACCGATTCATTTAATGAGAAACGAATGAATGTAAAAAGTACCCTTAAAAACCATTTTAATCAGAAATGTTCGTCTTTTTTCATTGGCGTTCTGTAAAATAAAATACTCCAAAAAACGTTAATTAAAAATTCGAGCGAGATTAATGACAATTGCAGTTGAGGTTTAAAGCAGAGAAAATTTTCTATGAACAAAACAACGTTATGATTTCGTATCAACTGTTTCCGACTAACAATTGATAATTTCAGACTTTCATTTTCGTCTTAATTATTCGCTGCAAAGCTAATTACGTTTATTAAAAAAAAGTCTGCGAATTCAAAAGATACTTTAGAGTAGTAATTTGAAAGAAATATAAATTGGCAGCAAAATAAAATGCGAGCTATCTTTCATTTCCCCCGAAAAGTAAAAGACATAAATGTAGTAAAATAAATTGAGTTTGAAAGTTAAACTTTGAGTATAGAGAAGTTCTTTTTACAATAAATTAAAACTCCATTGTTCATTTTATAATAAAACGGAAAGTTTCTGGTTTTCTAATTTACTTTTAATGTGGTATCTAATATTAATAAATCTAAAACATAGAACATGATTCTTTTAAAAAATGCTTTCTTCTTTATATAAAGAACAAGAAATCTTTTGTTGCACATACTCCAATAATCTCTAACAATTTTATTCATCTAAAACCCATATAATAAGATAAATAAATACCTTTGTGCTGAATAGTAAAGTCAGAACAAACAACGTAAGTAGAAGCACAAATTTGTTGTTTGTTCTGACTTTAAAACCCATATGTTTAAAAAATGTTTTACCTCAGAATTTGTTTTCAAAGAAGTTTATTTGCCCTATTTAAGACTTCTTCCACAGCAGTCTCCCACTTTCTTTTGAAATTTAATCAACACCGAGTGGAATTATAGCTTCAACTTAAAAATACCAAAAATAATATAAGAACAAGGTAACAGAGATATACGTATTAGAAATCCTCTTTTTATTTAACTCATTCTGAGAATCTCTTGTATTCAGAACCAAAATGTCGTACGTTAGTCTTTCATAAAAATAGAGCATCAACTCTGACCGTCATTAGTTGGCACTTGGCCACGCTATATTTCATAAGCGTCTATTTTCACGAAGGCGCACTAGTAGAGGAAAAGCATAGAAAAAATGGAAAAAAATTGATTGCTATTAAAAACTCAAAACCAATAGTTTTTACCTTTTCGCCCACTGAAAGCGGTTTTATTCTCACAACTTGAGCCTTTCAATAATATGCAATCTTTAAACGAAAATACATTAAAAGTGTTCTTTTTTTCATTCAACTCATTTCAAAAATCTTAAGTAGTCAAATTTAAGATTACTGCAGACACGTGTTTCAGTGTTACAAGGAACGCCAGCTCATTTCTTTCGCATTGAAAAAGGCGTTCTTTGTAGCGCCGAAACATGTGCCTGCAGTGATCTGTAATTTGTGCTTTTTAAGTTGTTTTTTCTTATTTTATATGATTGATTTTCAAAAATGGAAGATGATATTTCATTCTTTTAGTTTGGCTGGCACAGATTGTTTTATATTTGTCGGTGAGTTATTTTTTAAATTGTCGAATTGATTTATTTTAATTATCACTATTTCATATGTTTCGATTTTCTCAATTAAACGACATAATTCTATCATTATATAAATCATCAATAAAAATACTTACGGGTACACGGTGGCAATTTTCTTTTCAATTGATCTACCATTAGCTTTTTTAATTTATTGAATTCTGTAATCTTTATACCTACAAATCCTTCATCATAAAAATAATCTCACTGATAAGCGAAATCTCTCTAAGATACATCAAATTCTTTCCCCTAACACAATACTAAAACAATAACCCTAAACAAATTTTTGGCGAAAATCTTCAGCTGATAATGTAAGTTTTTGCTGTAAGAAAGTAAAATTGGTGGTTTTCTATTCCAGCGATTAACAGTCTCAGATTTTATTTTTTCCGTTTAAATTCTTAACATTCCCACGCAGAGTTTTCATTCGTTCTGCGATAACATTTTCAAGAATATTTTTTTCACACTGTCCATTCCAATTAGATGCTGCAGTAAGACAGTTAGTTAAATCAATTATTTTTGAATCAGGTGGAACTGAAAGCTCTTTTTCTTCAGCTGATTTTGATAAATCCTTCTTTTAAGTTTTAGATTTAAAAAAAAAAAAAAAACTCATATTTATTCAAATTGGCTCAGAACAATATAAGTAAAATACTGTTTTTTTCAGTTTTTCGGCAGATATTTATGATATTGCGGATGATGATACAAATCATGAATAACGCAAATAAAACACTGTTTATTCTGCACACGACATGCCTATGTTTTACCCCTAAGGAGACACTTGGAACGCAATGTTTTACCTTTTTCGGTGGTTTTGTAAATCACCGGAAGGTAGCGTTTTCGAGTTCTGGAGTTACGAATAAATTAATAAAATAAATTTAGCAGATGACAGTGAAACGCGGACGATAACTATCAGTTGGTTTGCTACAGGTATAGCAATGACTGAGCTTTCGAAGCTCAGTTGCTTCTAGTAATCTTTTTCAATTTTATGTGGTTTTTACATATAAGACGTAATTCCAGCTTTTTACGTCTTTTAACATTTTGAAAATTATAAGACTCGCACTTCTTCACTAGTGAGCTCTCATCCCCACCTTTTTTTGAGTAACCATTATCATTACTAAAATGGACTCTCTAAAATTTCTAGATATCTTCGTCGAGTGGATCCAACTACAGTCGAGTCCCGACTTACGCGAAGGATGCTTGCCAAGACTCCTCACGTAAGTTGAAATTTTGCGTTGTGGAAAAATATATGTAAAACATATTTTTAAAGCATACCAAATTCTTTTAAACACTTATAAACACCCCTCAAACTGATTTTAAAAAATTCCTTAACTACGCGCCACAATTTCTTAATAAATGAACTAAACTTTTACCGTATTTAAAAAAAAAATATTCAACATGAAATATTTTCAATGCTCAAAATGAATGGGAGATATAGACATAAAATAAAACCCGGTACGCAAAGTATGTATTAATAATAAAATGCTGAACTATAAGAGTACTGTACAGTAGACACAGTAATAATATTTATGAGTTAAAAAATGTAGATAATGATGATTTATGCTCCATGATCGGATCGTTATTCCATCTAATGCATTTTTAAATACGGTTGCTTCGCCTTTTCTTTTATCACGTTTCAATTTGGGGCAACAGCTCCTCTTTCTTATCTCTTTAATCCACAATACAAGAGCAGCTTCTATTTTAATAATATTTACTTTCCTAGACTGCTCTGCAAGCTTCGATATTGAAACTAAGTTCTGAACTTTTACGGACATCTTTTTGTTTTAATTTTTAATTGTACGTATGGAAGATAGACTCATATTAATGTCGTGCTACCGTCGACGTTTTGCAGTTGTTCAAGCATATCGAGAATCTAAGGCTTTTTTTAATCAGAAACTTTCTTTTTCTTCCCATCTTCACAAACTTTAGATAAAGGTGCCAATGAGGTTCCAGGAATTTCATACACTTTAATATTTAGAATGAAAAAAATGAATAAATGAAAGATGCTGAGTGGTTTTTTGATGCACTAACAACGCGATGCGTAGATTAGTTTAGTGTGAGAACTTTCGCTGTCAGTGATGCTTAAAGGGATGTAATAACATTTACGAAATAAATATTTTGTCGCCAATAACGAAGCAGATACACTTTCTTCCAAAAAAATTCGTGTTGTGGACGAAAATTTCGCTTTAGCTCTAAAATTCGTAACTCGGAAAAAATTCGCGTTGTAGCCATTTCGCGTAAGTCGAATCGCGTTGTAGCGGGAATCGACTGTGCGTTCATAAAACTAGTATGTTGTGGCCGTCATGAAACTTTTTTCGATATCTTTCTTATGAAATCTGATCCCTTCCCGTGCTTTACGACGAAACAATACTCCCAACAAAAACAAAATTACACACGCAAACACTGGGAGACCATACCAATTTCCGAATTATCGCAAAAGCAAAACAAAGAGCAAAAATTGAAAGTTATTTTAAAAGCCTTGCTTTTAGTAATTACAAATATTTTATCTGTTTACAAACACAAGATGGCAACAGTTAAAATGTTTAAATCAATTTCATCCAGAACGTAGCATTACTTCTTCAGATGTGGCACTCGCAATGAAAAAGAAAGAACGTTCGATTGCACCAACCCCTTTTCAGCTATTGACGCCAAAATAGAATCAGCTCTTGTACCCTTTAAGGGCTACTTGGCGACAAATTTTTGTTTGATTCCGTACGTTATTTTTTGAGATATACCAGTCACAAGTGACGACAAAAAATGTTCGATAGCTCAGCCCCCGTTTGAGCTATTGACACCAAAATTGAATCAGCATCTGTAGCTGTTAGGGGCAACATATGGAACAAATTTTGTTTGATTCCGATAGTTACTTCCTGGGGAATAGAAGGCACGCATAACTCAAGAAATGTTCCATTGCTCCACCCCCTTGGAGGAGTTCGCGCCAAAAACTAATGGGTACAAGTTCATATAAGGGCACATATGTGTACCAAATTCAGTTCGATTTCATGCGGTAGTTTTTGCTATAGAGTGGCCACAAAAATCCAGTCACACACATACAGCGCACACGGACACACACACGGACACAAAAACACACACCGCCAGACAGACATTTTCCAAAAATTGTTCTGGCCCCACAATGTAGTCCAGTGTAGTAAAATTTTTAGGTCCAGAGAATTTCTCTTTAGAATCTTGATCTGTAGGTGTTCAAATGTGAGAATATCTTGGGAAACGTATAGCGATCGCTGAAAATGTAGCAGTTTTGGACATTTCTTCTATTTCCCTGCATGCTAGTTACTGTAAAATTTTCTCATCCTCATATAAATAATAGCCGATGATAAAATAACCTGCGTGTTTCAACCATTCAGAAGGAATACAATTCCTTCTCAATGGTTTCAACAATGAAATTCGCACCACGGCATGATGATTTGATAATATGTTATGGTAATGTTTAACATGCAGGGAAATGATTTGTCGTGACAAGATTGAACTCGATCTGGTGACTTAACTGTTTTACTGGCAAGACTGTCATTTTATGAGAATAAAGAAACGTAAGAATGGTCAACAATGACTGCTATTTACTGGAGTTAATTTTTAATCCACTGGAGTTAGGGTTAAACTGCCAATATTAACTTAAACTACCTTAAACTACCAAAATATCACCAAAGAGGCAATCGCCGCGTTTAAATGTACGTAGAAGCAAATTTTCACCCGTCATACCATGACGGGCGACTTTCTAGTTTGATAATGAAGACCAGAATATTTCTACCTGCCCAGGTATTAGTGTTATCTTGTCAATTACAGCAAGGTTTATTGTGCCCTTAGTTGATTCTCTTCTCATTCTTTCAGGTAATTTCACAGAATGCTGCAAATAACTATCGAACACAACACGAAGTTCATGAAAAGAGCATACAGAAATGGATCCGTGCAAAACATTGCTGATAACTTCTCCAAAAGTTTTCATTATTTAGCGGACTTGTGACATGAAATAGATAGCGATGGCAGTTTTCATCCGGGATACTTTGCTAAATAGAAAATGTTCTCGCAACAGATATTTCTGCAATTGTGCAACGATAATATCTCGCTTGGTAGGTGAATCACCATCACATAATGTGTTCGTTGAAAACGAGTCATGAGCTAAAATATTTTTAATTCATTCTCATTTTTCTTTCGCTATTTCCATGTCTCCGTACCCTTGTTAAAGTTGATGTTCTCCCATTAGCTTAGAAGTGATATTTTGTGAAGAACTGTGTATGCATCAAAGCATGATAGGTTGACTTTCGAAAGTAAATCAGAGAATTTTTGAAACAAATGTCTCCTGTTTAAACTGGCGGTACTGATCCAATCAGTGTTTCATGATATTTTGTCATGAAGGCAAATCTTGACACTACTATTCACAAGTTGTTTAGTGAGAAAGCTGTCAAGTTGCACTGTTTCAGAAATCTTAGAGGGATTTATAGGTTAATACATAAAATCAACATTTCTTTTGACATTTTCATCAAAATACTGGCTACGATTGCCTATAAAGATAATGATGCGGTACACTCTCACAGTGATCCGTTAAATGAGAATTACTAAGACCACGAAATACATTGCAATTCATTAAAATTTCATGATACTCTAAATGACACTCGGCAACATACTTTTTCTCGCCTGCCCTGCAATTCCTCCGGGCCCTTTTCTGTGAAAGCTGAATCGTTTGTTCAATTTCATGTCTGGCTTCACAGCATTGAATTTACCATTCTTTTTTAACAACAAATTTACCTTGAATGAATTCTTCCTACAGGTAGGGACATTCATTTTCTAGCGCCCTCATCCTCCCTATGTACCACGTTGCATATAGTAGATAATTGATGCAGTCAAATTCACGAAGGACTGGAAATTAACTCAACAGTTTGAACGCATAATTTGTAATTTTCTTCGCAATCAGCAATAATCAAGTGTTTTATTAGTGATACCAGTGAATGAAAAACTTCCCAATACCTGCACAGTTCGTATTTGTCACTACATCACTTAACAAAAACTTCAAACTCTGTTTTTAAGCTTTCAATATTTGTGTGTAACGATTGAATCATTATTTGACTTTTATCCTCATCCTTTGAGTCAAGAGCATCCTGAACCATCTTTACTCACATCGCAGAACTTCTCTTGTAGTCTAAAATCAACATATTATAATGGTTTTTCTCAAGATGCATTCTGCAGTCTTCACAACTTCGTGTGAGCGAATAGCAGCAGTAAATACTTTTGAAGATAAATGACTAGAAAAAAACCAACAAAGGTTCATTCTTTCTTTCGGAATCACAGAAAAGAATCCTTTCATTATACGTTGTTACGAGAATTAGTTTTATTTCATTCATATAAACCAATGCACTTTCATCTACATTGAGCATCAATTTTTTTTGTTTCTGAAAGAATAAATCCATGCCCAGCATTTAAAAAAGGTTTAATATTTCATGTGCCTTTTTAAACAGTTCAAATTTTGAGGATAGATGTTGCGCAGACTGTGTATTGGTTTCTTGCTCATACTTTCGAACATAAGAACTTATACACTTTGGATGTGCATATAAATTCGCAGCAGAAACATTCATATCGCTGTTAAGATCCGCTACTTTGTCAAAAACTTCGTCTTGATTCGGACCTCCTTCAGTATTTTCTGATTTTCTAAAACTTTGTTTTAACTTTCGAAATAACTTATCTGTGCATATTTTTTTACCATTTTTTTAACATTTTTCCTCGCGTGTATTTCTCGTAGCACTGGCTGCTGCAATGACACAAAAATTTTTCTTGCAGCGTTAGTAGTGGGAAAATGGGGGTTCTGCGGCAGGAGGCGGCTCTGCGGCTCATAGCCGCCTCCCACTCCCCCTCTGACCTTGGGGATGACCTTGGGCTGCCCCTCCACCCCCTGCCGACCCCCCCTCCACCTCCTCCCGACCTTGGGGTTGACCTTGGGGTTGCGCCTGAATCTTGAAGAAGGTTACGGGGGTTTTTCCCGCGTTTTTGAATATTTTCGCGCCTTTTTTTGGACTTTGTCGTTTTTCTAGTCATAGAAGACTAGGAGGTTTTTCACTTTTTGAATGGCAACGTCAAAGTTTTTGGTTGTTATGACAACCAGAGTTTTTTAGTTTTCAGTTGGCAACACTTGTTGCTATGTTTTAACTTATGCGGTGTTTAACGTTCATGGCGCCATCTATTGAGAGGTTGATTTTTTTATTTCCGGACTTTTGAATATTTCTGCGAATTTAATTATTTTTATTTTTACAGAATGTGGCGGCCGGGAATCGAACACCCAAACTTTGAGTTAGCAAAAACGTATGCTAACCACTATGCTATATTTTTCATTACTCTTTCAGTCTTAATGTGAATCTGTACCATGACAACGAATATTACAATTAAATTAATTTTAAAACCATCAGTTAATTTACTCTTTAGTACTAATCATGGCATATCATTAACTGAATTTCAGCTCATAATTGAAACTATCATCATTATTATTATTTTTCATAATTACAAAGTTTTCACTTAAGTAAAGATTTATTTAAATACAACCCATTCGAGATTTTAGATTTATTTCAATGCTTTGTGGACTTGAAATATATTTTAAACTTTGATTTTCTTTTTCATGCATTTCAAACTTTATCCTTTTTATTTTTTCTAACTTGTTAAATTTTCTTAACTAATTTCTTTTTTCTTTGTCAAATTTACAAATAATTTTTCTAACTTGTAAAAATTTCGAAGAAATAATTTTCTTAACTAATTTTTTTTTACTTTCATACAACAAAATATTTTTTCCTTATTTGTTAAATTTTCTAAGAAATAATTAACTTAAATATTCTTTCATACATTTTGAACTTTAACGTTTTTTCCTGTCATTTAGCACTTTGATTATTTTTTTTTCACTATTTTAGCGTTTTTCAATTATTTTCAGTCTTTAACTATTTTCTTAGCTTTTTAGTCTTTAACTAATTTCAAGCATTTCAGACTTAGATTATTTTTTCGTGATTTCGATTTTTTTAGTATATTTTAGAGTTTGATCATTTTCTCGCTTGTTTTTACTTTATCGTTTTTTTTTCCGATATTTTTAAACTTAGAAATTTTTCACAAGTAGTGACAGGAATCGAACCTTCAAATTTTTCGAAACATTATCATGTCTTCAATTTTTGCAATCATGTCAAACTTGCAATCAATTTACTCTTAAAAGTAATTAACACTTATCATTAACAAATTTTTACGGATTTTAAAAAATCAACTTAATTAATTTTTTCCAGTAAGCAAATTTCGCACTCAAGTTACATTCCAACACTGCATATACGTTTCAAGAGTTTCATTGAATTTATCACATTCCATTTAATTAACTCTAATAATTACTTTTTCATTAATACTTAACTTAATCATTTTATCATACATTTATTCCAGTTACAAAATTATGCTTAAAAGTTATTTATTTTTCTTAGCACAAGAGATTTTAACATGTTCCTACTAAAATGCTTTTCACTCTAGTTTGAGTTTACTAAAATAGCAACTCATTTACGATTTAGATTCATTTAATCGTCTTTGATTGTTTTTTCATTGTTAATATTTTACATTATCACATACGTTATTATTTTTATACATTTATCCATTTAATTTTCCAAAATCTAAAATCAATTTACTTTTCGTATTAATTAACACTTATCACTATCAAATATTTTCATGAATTTTAAAAATTATCTTCTTAAATAATTTTTACTGTAACCAAATTTCCCACTCAAGTTATATTTTATCACTACATATGCTTTTCATGAGTTTCACTTAATTTATCGCATTTCATTTAATTAACTCTAATAATTATTTTTTTATCATCGATATTTAAGTTAATCATATTTTCCTTTATTTTTTTTTTCATGCAAACACTCTTGATGGAATAAAACAAAATTTTCAACTTTCATGAATTAAATCCCCTCTGACTATTTTATTTTACTTTACCATACTTTACTATTTTACTTACTGCGTTTTACTATTTATCATTCATTACAGCTTTTCCAAAATATTACTTTACAACCAACCAATTTCATTAACAGAATTTTCATTACAATTTATAAATTTCACTTTTATTTAATTATTTTTACCTACGGTAAAATAAAACACATAACACAAAAATGTTAAACATCAATGAAGAACCCAAGAAATGTTAAAATTATAAGTCGAGTTTTAAAACTTCATGTCAGCAAATTTTAAAAATAGACTTACCGAAAAATAACTTCTACTGAAATTCATTTCAAAACTTGGAATCAATTTACTCTTAGCATTAATACACACTTATCATTAAGAAATTTTCATGGATTTTAAAAATCAACTTATTTAATTTTTTCCAGTAAGCAAATTTCGCACTCAAGTTACATTTTATCACTACATATGCTTTTCAAGATTTTTATTGAATTTATCACATTTTATTTAATTATTTTTTGATTAGTATTAAACTTAGTCATTTTATCGCTTAGTATTTAACTTAATCATTTTCTTGCTTGTTTTTACTTTATCGGTTTTTTTTCCCGTTATTTTTAAACTTAGAAATTTTTCACAATTAGTAACAGGAATCGAACCCACAAATTTTTCGAAACATTATCAGGTCTACAATTTTCATCCAACTAATTTATTTTAAAAACTTGCAATCAATTTACTCTTAGTAGTAATTAACACTTATCATTAATAAATTTTCACGATTTTAAAAAAATCAACTTATTTAATTTTTTTCCAGTAAGCAAATTTCGCACTCAAGTTACATTTCATCACTTTATATGCTTTTCAAGAGTTTCATTTAATTTATCACATTTTATTTAATCAACTCTATTAATTATTTTTTTGATTAGTATTTAACTTAGTCATTTTATCGCATAGTGTTTTACTTTATTATTATTATTTTTTTTTTTTCATACAAGCACTCTTGTTAGAATAAAACAAAATTTTCAACCTTCATGAATTAGAATCACTTTGGCTATTTCATTTTCCCAATAATATTTTACTTTAACAACTAATTTCTTTAACAAAATCGATATCATTTATTTTAGTCTTTATCCTTTTCGAACGATACATTCAAATGGACAGCTATACGTTAAATTAAGAAACTTAATATAAATTTTGACAAATTAAGTTATAGCTAAATACTGACTAAAATTAAGTACAAAAGACTAACCTTTTTGGGGTGAAATCCCTCAAGTACCAGCTATCGCGAAGTTATTTAAAAACAGTGAATGAAATTGTAATAAGTGGATTGTTAATTATAACTCAATCTCACAAAATTACAATTACACGCATGTTTTATTTGAAATCGCTGCATACGGCTGGCTGCCCATCGTCGATTTGCAGAACGCATGCCGTGATATCGCAAATCAACTCGGCTGTTGAAAAAAACTACCGTAATCCTACAGCACTTCGGATCGTCCACACACACACCGAGGCGAATTGAGAAAATGACTTTATCAATATTGCTATCTACCCCTTTACCGATAACAGATAACAAACCCCACGTGCTAGTATTATTCACCACCTGGCCTACGTCTTTCAAGTGATGTCACTGTTTCTGACCAATTAAAATAGTTCACGTTTCTCAAATATCAAGCACATAGATCGACAATAGCCTGATGTCAGGTTTTCCAAACAAAATTTTAGATTTTAATTCGTAGTTTCGAATTAATTTCTTTTTCATTTCAAACTTATAAAAAAAAATTCCAGCTTGTAAGAATATTTCTTTCAAAAACAGATTTTTGATTCAAAACAGTATTTTTTCAAACTTGTAATATTTTTCTACTTAGAAAATGAAATCAAAAATTTTTGTTTTCTTTATCATATAAAATGTTTTTAAGAAATAATTTCTCAAACTTGTAATATTTTTCCACTAATTAAAAAAAAAAATCAATTTTTTTTTTCAATCATATAAAAATAAATTTTTAATCTTACAACAGTAAATTTTTCCGCAAAAATATTTTTTTCAAATCAAAATAATAATAATAATAATATTTTTGTAACATATTGTTTTTTTTCCTTTCAATCTTTTTTTTTCAAAAATTTTCAAACTTACAAAATAAAATTTTTCAACTGAATCTTCAAACGAAATGATTTAATTAAATTTAAAACTCAATATCACTTTACTCTTAGTATTAATAACCAATAGCACTTAACCATTTACTCTTTGCACTCTAAGTATTAATTAACACACACGCATTGCAAATAATAATAATAATGTTTAAGATACTTACAAATCATCCACTCAAGCTTTCAAATATCCATCTAGCATGTTATTGTTCATTCGTGTGAGGGAACTTGTAATAAAACTTTACTTATCAACCGAAATTATAAGCGAAAATATCGCATTTTTTAGCACTTAATATAATCCTACAATTAACAAATTGGTTTTAACTTTGAATTTAAGAAAAATAAAAACTATTACACACTTAGTAACATATCTATCGATGTATATTATTTCATGACAAATCACAAATAGGTGAGGATCTTTTATCGATCATGTGACCAACTAAGTTAAGAAAGAGCGTTCTTATCTCATATGAGAATTTATAAGTCTTTAATATTTCTCTTTAATGTAAGTGTATTCATACGTACGAGTTTATGTATGTGAATATAACTGTGTATTGTTTTCAAACCATTGTCATGTTTAAGCTTTACGGTTCTAATTTTGACTTTCCACTTAGCATTATTTGAAGTCCTTCGCATGTATTAAACTATAGAAATATCACAAAAATTATATTTTCATTCAGTCTTAATTACAAAACCATACAATAAGATGAAGACAACACCGATAGTATAAAGATTACTTACAAGAAAGTGCATATAAAAAATATATGTAAGAGTGATTTCAAAGTATAATCCATCAACCATATTCAACAACTCAATAAAAACACAAGTCTCTTTTAAAATGATAAACACAATTTATTCACACACACAGTAAAAGACAATTAAATAAACTTACATCTTTAAGTAAAACTCTTCAAAACTTTCAAGCATATTTTTAACATCGATTGCATCAAATAAATCAGACACATACATTTTAAACATGGACTATCAACATTCAAAGTAACGAAGTCACGAGTCAAGTTTTCCCAATTAACATTAAAAAGAGCCTGTTCGAAAAAAGTGTCGAACTTTCGACCCCTTGTTAATGATTCACATTCATGCACTCTCATGTAAAAAATGAATCCATTTTTACAACCCACACATTCTTTTTAGAAAGGTACTTTATGTTGCATATGAGCTCATCAAATAGTCACTTACGTAGAGAATCAGCCAGTTTACCAACTTCTTGTGATGTATATGTGCTGATTTTATCACATCGACAATCACAGGGATATTTTTTTCTCAATTTCCGAAAGGATGTACTCTTTTAGAGTATAAGTCATAAGTTTGTCTTTGACACTACGTGAGATACAAGGGGACGCGTAACACAATTTGTCAATCTGGCTTTTCCAAAAGTAGAACTCTATCAGGCATCAACTGGAACACTTCTCGTTTCAGTTTGAACAATCTTTGCACACTAACACAGATGTTACCATTCGCACTCGACTCTCCTTTTTTATAACAAAAGCGAAATCACGGTCTTCGATTAATTTTTGATTTATATTTTTACGTAGGCTTGAAATAAGTGATCTCCACATATCTGGTTCTAAGGAAATACCATCCATAGTTGGTCGAAAAATACCATCTTTCCCACACGTATATCTTCTAATATGCACGCGTGTACGTTTCCGAAAAGTATTCACCAAAAGTGAAAATACAATCACCCAAGTGTATCATATCATCAGGCTGTGGAGAAGCCTCAATGTTCATTTTCATGTTCGTTGCATCCCATCTGTTCATCTTCAGGCTTCAAAGTTTCAGAATGATTTTCACCAGCGTTAGTCATTCTTAACTCTCATAGGATTAGGAGTCACAATACTAAAACAACTTCCTGTGAACTTAAAAAATAAATCAAACTAGGTTTTAACAATAGCTGGTGAAGAAAAATCCTAAGTACATAGAATAAAATTTCACGATCTCTTTCAAAGCTCAGAATCACCCTGAAAATGATTCTCCAAACATCCACTATAAACCAATGAATATTCACTTTAACCAATGAGAAGTGTACATAAGTCTCTTGCTACTGACGTCATAGAATATCACACGAACTTTTGAGCAGAGTTGAGTTGTTTTCCTCAGTATTCAGATTTTTAGAAATGCCAACACTTGTGTGAATAAATTGTGTTTATCATTTTAAAAGAGACTTGTGTTTTTATTGAGTTGTTGAATATGGTTGATGGATTATACTTTGAAATCACTCTTACATATATTTTTTATATGCACTTTCTTGTAAGTAATCTTTATACTATCGGTGTTGTCTTCATCTTATTGTATGGTTTTGTAATTAAGACTGAATGAAAATATAATTTTTGTGATATTTCTATAGTTTAATACATGCGAAGGACTTCAAATAATGCTAAGTGGAAAGTCAAAATTAGAACCGTAAAGCTTAAACATGACAATGGTTTGAAAACAATACACAGTTATATTCACATACATAAACTCGTACGTATACACTTACATTAAAGAGAAATATTAAAGACTTATAAATTCTCATATGAGATAAGAACGCTCTTTCTTAACTTAGTTGGTCACATGATCGATAAAAGATCCTCACCTATTTGTGATTTGTCATGAAATAATATACATCGATAGATATGTTACTAAGTGTGTAATAGTTTTTATTTTTCTTAAATTCAAAGTTAAAACCAATTTGTTAATTGTAGGATTATATTAAGTGCTAAAAAATGCGATATTTTCGCTTATAATTTCGGTTGATAAGTAAAGTTTTATTACAAGTTCCCTCACACGAATGAACAATAACATGCTAGATGGATATTTGAAAGCTTGAGTGGATGATTTGTAAGTATCTTAAACATTATTATTATTATTTGTAATGCGTGTGTGTTAATTAATACTTAGAGTGCAAAGAGTAAATGGTTAAGTGCTATTGGTTATTAATACTAAGAGTAAAGTGATATTGAGTTTTAAATTTAATTAAATCATTTCGTTTGAAGATTCAGTTGAAAAAATTTTATTTTGTAAGTTTGAAAATTTTTGAAAAAAAAAGATTGAAAGGAAAAAAAACAATATGTTACAAAAATATTATTATTATTATTATTTTGATTTGAAAAAAATATTTTTGCGGAAAAATTTACTGTTGTAAGATTAAAAATTTATTTTTATATGATTGAAAAAAAAAAAAATTGATTTTTTTTTTAATTAGTGGAAAAATATTACAAGTTTGAGAAATTATTTCTTAAAAACATTTTATATGATAAAGAAAACAAAAATTTTTGATTTCATTTTCTAAGTAGAAAAATATTACAAGTTTGAAAAAATACTGTTTTGAATCAAAAATCTGTTTTTGAAAGAAATATTCTTACAAGCTGGAATTTTTTTTTATAAGTTTGAAATGAAAAAGAAATTAATTCGAAACTACGAATTAAAATCTAAAATTTTGTTTGGAAAACCTGACATCAGGCTATTGTCGATCTATGTGCTTGATATTTGAGAAACGTGAACTATTTTAATTGGTCAGAAACAGTGACATCACTTGAAAGACGTAGGCCAGGTGGTGAATAATACTAGCACGTGGGGTTTGTTATCTGTTATCGGTAAAGGGGTAGATAGCAATATTGATAAAGTCATTTTCTCAATTCGCCTCGGTGTGTGTGTGGACGATCCGAAGTGCTGTAGGATTACGGTAGTTTTTTTCAACAGCCGAGTTGATTTGCGATATCACGGCATGCGTTCTGCAAATCGACGATGGGCAGCCAGCCGTATGCAGCGATTTCAAATAAAACATGCGTGTAATTGTAATTTTGTGAGATTGAGTTATAATTAACAATCCACTTATTACAATTTCATTCACTGTTTTTAAATAACTTCGCGATAGCTGGTACTTGAGGGATTTCACCCCAAAAAGGTTAGTCTTTTGTACTTAATTTTAGTCAGTATTTAGCTATAACTTAATTTGTCAAAATTTATATTAAGTTTCTTAATTTAACGTATAGCTGTCCATTTGAATGTATCGTTCGAAAAGGATAAAGACTAAAATAAATGATATCGATTTTGTTAAAGAAATTAGTTGTTAAAGTAAAATATTATTGGGAAAATGAAATAGCCAAAGTGATTCTAATTCATGAAGGTTGAAAATTTTGTTTTATTCTAACAAGAGTGCTTGTATGAAAAAAAAAAAAAAATAATAATAATAAAGTAAAACACTATGCGATAAAATGACTAAGTTAAATACTAATCAAAAAAATAATTAATAGAGTTGATTAAATAAAATGTGATAAATTAAATGAAACTCTTGAAAAGCATATAAAGTGATGAAATGTAACTTGAGTGCGAAATTTGCTTACTGGAAAAAAATTAAATAAGTTGATTTTTTTAAAATCGTGAAAATTTATTAATGATAAGTGTTAATTACTACTAAGAGTAAATTGATTGCAAGTTTTTAAAATAAATTAGTTGGATGAAAATTGTAGACCTGATAATGTTTCGAAAAATTTGTGGGTTCGATTCCTGTTACTAATTGTGAAAAATTTCTAAGTTTAAAAATAACGGGAAAAAAAACCGATAAAGTAAAAACAAGCAAGAAAATGATTAAGTTAAATACTAAGCGATAAAATGACTAAGTTTAATACTAATCAAAAAATAATTAAATAAAATGTGATAAATTCAATAAAACTCTTGAAAAGCATATGTAGTGATAAAATGTAACTTGAGTGCGAAATTTGCTTACTGGAAAAAATTAAATAAGTTGATTTTTAAAATCCATGAAAATTTCTTAATGATAAGTGTTTATTAATGCTAAGAGTAAATTGATTCCAAGTTTTGAAATGAATTTCAGTAGAAGTTATTTTTCGGTAAGTCTATTTTTAAAATTTGCTGACATGAAGTTTTAAAACTCGACTTATAATTTTAACATTTCTTGGGTTCTTCATTGATGTTTAACATTTTTGTGTTATGTGTTTTATTTTACCGTAGGTAAAAATAATTAAATAAAAGTGAAATTTATAAATTGTAATGAAAATTCTGTTAATGAAATTGGTTGGTTGTAAAGTAATATTTTGGAAAAGCTGTAATGAATGATAAATAGTAAAACGCAGTAAGTAAAATAGTAAAGTATGGTAAAGTAAAATAAAATAGTCAGAGGGGATTTAATTCATGAAAGTTGAAAATTTTGTTTTATTCCATCAAGAGTGTTTGCATGAAAAAAAAAATAAAGGAAAATATGATTAACTTAAATATCGATGATAAAAAAATAATTATTAGAGTTAATTAAATGAAATGCGATAAATTAAGTGAAACTCATGAAAAGCATATGTAGTGATAAAATATAACTTGAGTGGGAAATTTGGTTACAGTAAAAATTATTTAAGAAGATAATTTTTAAAATTCATGAAAATATTTGATAGTGATAAGTGTTAATTAATACGAAAAGTAAATTGATTTTAGATTTTGGAAAATTAAATGGATAAATGTATAAAAATAATAACGTATGTGATAATGTAAAATATTAACAATGAAAAAACAATCAAAGACGATTAAATGAATCTAAATCGTAAATGAGTTGCTATTTTAGTAAACTCAAACTAGAGTGAAAAGCATTTTAGTAGGAACATGTTAAAATCTCTTGTGCTAAGAAAAATAAATAACTTTTAAGCATAATTTTGTAACTGGAATAAATGTATGATAAAATGATTAAGTTAAGTATTAATGAAAAAGTAATTATTAGAGTTAATTAAATGGAATGTGATAAATTCAATGAAACTCTTGAAACGTATATGCAGTGTTGGAATGTAACTTGAGTGCGAAATTTGCTTACTGGAAAAAATTAATTAAGTTGATTTTTTAAAATCCGTAAAAATTTGTTAATGATAAGTGTTAATTACTACTAAGAGTAAATTGATTGCAAGTTTGACATGATTGCAAAAATTGAAGACATGATAATGTTTCGAAAAATTTGAAGGTTCGATTCCTGTCACTACTTGTGAAAAATTTCTAAGTTTAAAAATATCGGAAAAAAAAACGATAAAGTAAAAACAAGCGAGAAAATGATCAAACTCTAAAATATACTAAAAAAATCGAAATCACGAAAAAATAATCTAAGTCTGAAATGCTTGAAATTAGTTAAAGACTAAAAAGCTAAGAAAATAGTTAAAGACTGAAAATAATTGAAAAACGCTAAAATAGTGAAAAAAAAATAATCAAAGTGCTAAATGACAGGAAAAAACGTTAAAGTTCAAAATGTATGAAAGAATATTTAAGTTAATTATTTCTTAGAAAATTTAACAAATAAGGAAAAAATATTTTGTTGTATGAAAGTAAAAAAAAATTAGTTAAGAAAATTATTTCTTCGAAATTTTTACAAGTTAGAAAAATTATTTGTAAATTTGACAAAGAAAAAAGAAATTAGTTAAGAAAATTTAACAAGTTAGAAAAAATAAAAAGGATAAAGTTTGAAATGCATGAAAAAGAAAATCAAAGTTTAAAATATATTTCAAGTCCACAAAGCATTGAAATAAATCTAAAATCTCGAATGGGTTGTATTTAAATAAATCTTTACTTAAGTGAAAACTTTGTAATTATGAAAAATAATAATAATGATGATAGTTTCAATTATGAGCTGAAATTCAGTTAATGATATGCCATGATTAGTACTAAAGAGTAAATTAACTGATGGTTTTAAAATTAATTTAATTGTAATATTCGTTGTCATGGTACAGATTCACATTAAGACTGAAAGAGTAATGAAAAATATAGCATAGTGGTTAGCATACGTTTTTGCTAACTCAAAGTTTGGGTGTTCGATTCCCGGCCGCCACATTCTGTAAAAATAAAAATAATTAAATTCGCAGAAATATTCAAAAGTCCGGATATAAAAAAATCAACCTCTCAATAGATGGCGCCATGAACGTTAAACACCGCATAAGTTAAAACATAGCAACAAGTGTTGCCAACTGAAAACTAAAAAACTCTGGTTGTCATAACAACCAAAAACTTTGACGTTGCCATTCAAAAAGTGAAAAACCTCCTAGTCTTCTATGACTAGAAAAACGACAAAGTCCAAAAAAAGGCGCGAAAATATTCAAAAACGCGGGAAAAACCCCCGTAACCTTCTTCAAGATTCAGGCGCAACCCCAAGGTCAACCCCAAGGTCGGGAGGAGGTGGAGGGGGGGTCGGCAGGGGGTGGAGGGGCAGCCCAAGGTCATCCCCAAGGTCAGAGGGGGAGTGGGAGGCGGCTATGAGCCGCAGAGCCCCCATTTTCCCACTACTAGCGTTTTTCAATATTGCGTCTTTGCGTATTTCAGCAGCTTCACGAACTCATTTTTGTCCATAGAACATAATTGTTCTTTTGATTCCTTTTGACATATAATACATTTTCGTTTGTCAAAACTGTCTTTACATGTCCTTCAATTGCACACCAAAACTTTCTGAACTCAGTTTGGAAATATCGGCCATTGCTTAAATAGTTATTGTCACAGAAAAACATGAAACAAAAAGATTTTATGACTATGGAATATTTTTACTCGAAAACAATTACTTTGATAGCACACGATAAATAACCTTGAACAGTGGCACAGCGAGGGGATGGGGTAAAAACATCAACCCAGAGCTATTGGTTTTAATATTAATGCAAATTCTAATACAGTAGCTTATGCATATGAAAGGGCTGATTTGATCAAAAAAATCCTGCATAAGGTATTTTTGGATCAAAAAATCCTTTTCAGAAGGTATTGTAAATCAAAAACCCCCCATTCAGAAGGTATTTTTGATCAAAAAACAACTATGGAAGGTATTTTTTATCGAAAAGACAAATTTATAAGGTTTTTTTTCATCAAAACACCCTCTTCAGAAGGTTTTTTTCATCAAGAAACCCCCTTCAGAAGGTTTTTTGGATTAAAAAACCCTGTCGAGAATGTATTACTGGCTGTGCAGTGACCTTGAAAAATATTGATTTACACAAAAGATTTTACACTTTAAAATCGTTTGGTATCATTAAGAGTTATTAATTTTTGTACACTTTTTAGTAACTAGAATGTTAAACAAAAAACGTCAGAGATATCTATTACATTAATTGACTTTCTAGGCCCCAAAAATCTCAATTCAAAACTAAAATTAAATTTATAGGTACGCACGTTGCGAAAAACGTAATGAGCAAGTGAACCGAAATGGCTGCTATCTTTGATGACCTGTAAAATTATTTTGCGCAGGATTCAACATGTCTATCCAAGATATTCTCACATTAGAATACCCACAGATTAAGATTCTAAAGAGAAAATCTCTGCACCTAAAAATTTTTACGGGCATACATTGTGGGGTGTAGAATAAAATGGTCAAAATGGACTCAACACACCTCAAAACGTTCAAATCCGTCAAAATTCGACAATTTGCACGAAACCAATACTTTTTAAAAATATATATTGGATATAGAAGAATGTAAAAACATTAGTTAAGGGCTAAAATAAATATTTAACAAATTGAATGTTTGAATCATAAAGCTAGCTTTTTACATTTATTGATCACTTGCTTCCTTTCATCTGGGAAAATGATGGATTCTGTTTTTTTGTGAATAAGATAGTTAATGGTAAGAGAACGTGATTATGCAAAATCAACCAAGTATATTTCACAAACTACTAATAACTTGTTAAGTAGTATAAGAAAGTATGACATAATGTGAGAAATTCACGTAGTCTTATTTTCAGGTTGATGATATATAATGTACTCACTAATTAAACTTGTGGAGTTTAAGTTCTCCGATGTGAAAATAATGAAGAGAAATAGTATGAAGTGTGTGTGAGGGTGCTCCAAGGTTAATGATGTCGGATTGTTAGACATAATTCAGCGACAATGGGGGTATAATTTTGATTTAACCTGAAAACTTCTACGACATTGAATACACTACCTTGCAGTGATTTACAAAACTACCTAAAAATATTAAACATTGCGTTTCAAGTGTTTCCTTTGGTGTAGTCTCATAGTCTCTCTCTAGTCATAATCATGTTGTGGGCATTAATAGTGTTTTATTTAAGTGATTCATTATTCAAATCATCATCCGCAATATTATAAGCATCTTCTGAAAAACTATAAAAAAAAAAAAAACATTAAAACTTATTTACTATTTGAGTCAATTAAATGTTGATAAAAAATAAATAAATAAACAACAACAACAATATTCACAATAGTTGCAAGTAATTATGAAACAAATCTTACCAATTTAAATAGAACTTATGCAAAAATTTTGAAAATAATTTATGGATCTAAACAAGAACTTAATGAAAACGATACTATTTTACAAAAGTCAGAGAAAATCTATCATATCAGAGAAATATATGCACAGAGAATATTGTATTTTTTGCATAACAACAATAACTGGTTTGAAATTAATGAAAAACAAGATAATACTCGAATTTCAGGTAAACAATATAAAGTTATAAAACCAAATAAAACAATTATTGAAAAGCAATTCTTTTACTTGGCACCGCGGCTGTTTAATGAACTAACGGAAGATGTTAGGAATGAGAAGAACTTCAAAAAATATAAACAAGGGGTCAATGAATATATACAAAATAACGACATTCTATCAATAATTAACTTTTAGCTGATAAAATATACTGACTTGCCAACCGGGGGGGATTTTGTATTGTATTTTTTATACTATTGAATGTTTCAATGCGAGTTATTGTGTTTTTTTTTTCTGGAGTCAAACAGTCCAATAATTGTTCTGTGTAAAATTTTTATTACTTGTGTGAAATTAATTTGTAAATATTACTGTTAATACATATTTGTGTTTGTACTCCATACTAAACCAATTAAAAAACACTGCGGACAGTGCCTTTGGCGCTCTTTAGTGTTGAATTTACAACTAACTCATGTTGAACTATAGTCAAGATTTCCTTAATGTTTTGTTATGACGTTTGTAATTTATGTTTTATAATTTGTAAGTTTTTTAACTTCACTTTATTTTATTTTGCTTACTGTTATGTATGTGTATTTTGTTTTGTTAATAAATCTTATCTTATCTTATCTTATCTTACCTAATTTTATGTACGACAAGATCATCTTAAGGACAAAAATATGGATGCCTCACATGCCACATCTATTACCTCCATAAAATAAAAAGTCGAGAACAGTGATGAAGAGAAGATTATGTTATCCATTGGAGTGAATGGGCCCTCGTGTTACATTTTCTGTCATCGCAGGATCAGAAATGTACTGAACCAAAACTTTAATATAAATTCACATGCTAAGCATTGATAAAGCACTATTAAAGCAAAAATGAGGACTTTTTTTAAAAAGTGGAGTTAATCGATTCGGCAATTGAAGCATCCATATAAGACTTTAAGTTCTGTGGGTTGAGTACATTAAGTAAACAAATTTTTGAGGAAATAATATTTTTTGGATTGCTATAAACACTTCATACAAAGCTGATTTTTTTTAAAATTAATGATTAAACTAGAAGTTCCGTCTAGAACTAAACAAACCTACTTTCCCATGTACCAACATGGATTTTCTAGCATTTGATTAATATTCACACAGTTGGAAAAGGTTGTATAATGTTTCGAATACACTTTGCTGACATTTGAAGCTGATTTCTAAAAACAAAATATGGTTCTCTCACGTGTCGAAAGAAAAAAAAAACTGAATGATAAGAATTTATATCAAATTATTTTTCTCATATTTTTAGGTATTATGTCTCAGCAAATTGAAACTATGAATAAACTTTCTATTAGGAACGTTTTAAATTCATCAATTTGTTTGATGTTAAAGCGTGCAATTTGTTTTGAGGGACAAATTGAAGAACATTATCATAAAAAATATTTCTGCCGAGACAGATTCGAAACCTGAGTAGATAGAATACAACTGAAAGAAAAAAATAAGTGCGATCACTTTTTATACGATGGAGATGCAGGCGTCCTGTCTTAAAATCTTAAAATCCTTTTATGGACACATTGAAGCGTCAAAGAGTTTTTCAAAAGAGGCTTGTTTGAAGCAAATTCACTTTTTAGCTGTGCCTCAGCACCTGCCCTTGCAAAGGCTAAGTTTTTTTTTATCTGGACAATTCAAATTTGATCGAAAAGTTGTACACATCAAAAAATGAAATATGGGAATGAGATGTCACATAAAACTCTTTCGAAAAAAAAAAAAATTGAATATGTGACTGCTATCTAAAAAGTGCTTACAGGGGGAAGACAAAACGATCAACGGGCCAACAGATCGACAGACTGGCAGAAAGATTTCCTCATCGTAATACCCTACTTTGTAATTTTTCAGTATTTATTTCGTTTTTAGTTTTGATGGAAATATTTATAACATATTTGGCTTTTTTTCATGTCTTTCGTGATTTTTTAAAAGGATTTTTACCGGAAGGCATGCTGAAACATTTTTTCAAAACACAAAGGAAATTATAATGAACACGAAAAAGTGATTTATTCTGCACTTCCTTGGACATTTTCATTTTCCGATAAAATAGGGTAGACCAGGCTCTCTCCCTCTCTCTTTCTCTTCTCACACACACACGTACAGGTATAATGTTTAACTTAAGATGCCCAGAATCTTATATGTTCTCAAAGTAAGCTAATAAATTTGTATGCGATGCAGCGTAAACTCATAAAAATGGTTTTTCATTCTATTTTCTTTCGTTTTAATTTTCAAGACTGTGCCGCAGTACAAAATAGCCTTCTTATATTTTAATCTGAATGCGATTCAGAAAAGAATTCTTGAAACAAAGCGAAATGAACTGCAATTCATTTCCTGTCCCCCCCCCCCCCAAAAAAAAGTTTCTACAAACAAGATTTTAACAAAAATGTGTTGCACTCGAAATAAAATTTCTTTTCGAGTATTATTTCTTAGTGTCATAATGCTCTTACTAAGCTGTTCTTTTTATGCAAAATACTATGATTATAAATATTCTTTTTGAACATTTCCCCAGGAAATTCTCGAAACTTAATTTTTCTTTCACACAATTTTAGCACTTACAAAGTGATACTACTTCACCGAAATATTTATGCAAGTCTCCGTTTCTTCAAATTATGTATGATTTTTCTGTAACCATGCTAATGCATTTTCAGCCAGTTTCATACTCTTTTCAGTTCAGAAAAAAACCCTGTTCGCTTGTTTATAGCGACATTTGGCCATTCGTTTGATAACAACTTATTTTTATGATTGCTCCATTTAATATTTTCTGGGTGAAAACGTATTTCTAGTTTCTACTTGGCTTGAAAAGGGAGCGAGAGGGAAACTTTCAACGTTTTATAGAGGATGCAATATGATGTTTATTGTACAGGGTGCCCCAAAAGTATTTGGCATATTTTAAAATTTCATAGAAAAGCATCAAATTGACGTACAGTCGGATCCCGAATTACGCGACGGATGCGTTCCAAGACCCCTTGCGCAAGTCGAAATTTCGCGTTGTGGAACAACGTATGTTTAGAAATATTTTATAAGCATACCCAAATACTTCAGACCTGTGTTAACACCCCTCCAATTGTTTCAAACCATTTCTTCGCTACATATTAATTTCTTTTGTAAAGAACTGACTTTTTACTGTATTTTAGAAAAAGCGTTACCATAAATTACTGTTATGAAGCACAAAATCAATTATCAATGAGAGGCATGAATTAAACAGTATGGTACTTACATTAAGTACATTACATTACTGCATTAATACCATTGAACATTAGACATCGTAAACTCAATCAAAATTTTTTAGATGATGAAGATGATGGTTTATGCATAGTCTGGGGACACCCCTCTTTCTGGCCTCTTTTATCCACAATGCATGAGCAGCTTCTATTTTCATGATGTTTGTATTTTGCTTACACACTACTGTGCGAGCTTCAGTTTTAAAACTAAGTTCTGAACGACGATGAATTTCCTTTTCTTGAATTTTAATTGTACGTCTCGAAGATTCACTCATACCTAACTGTCGTGCTACATTCGAAGAACTTTTTAATTGTTCAAGCATATCGAGAATCTTGGCGTTTTTTTTTTAATGGTCAGAAACTTTCTCTTTTTCTTTCCATTTGCGCCAACTTTAGATGAAAAAGCGCGTTTTGGAGCCATTCTATTTTATCAACGTTCATGTGTAAAATGAAAAACAAACGTTTAGAATCTGAGTGGTTATTTGTATAAATTAAAGCAAAGCGTTGTTTAGATTAATACAGTGTGTTTATTTCCACTTTTGGTAATGCTAAAGGGATGAAAGTCCATTCACAAAACTAATATTTAATGTCAACGAAGAAAATTCTAACACTCCGCCGCTCCTTTCCAAAAAAATTCATGTTGCATACATGCAATCTGTGTGCCCAATAAAAAAAAAAAAATTACTCATAAAAAAACTCGCGTTATAGCCATTTCGCGTAAGTCGGATCGCGTTGTAGCGGGATCCGACTGTATTAATATTCGACTTGTGCCATAATACTTCACTGGTTCAAGAATTTTTTATGACATCGTAAAAGAAAGGAAAAAAGAAAAAAAAAGAAAGAAAAAGTGCAATTATACGTAATCACTGTGTCGTTTCCAAACGTCACTTGAGGTGTTTAATCATTTTATTAAAGAGAAAGCAATACTGCCGTGCTAAGCACAAAAGTCGTATCTGCATTTTTCATCAAAATTGAGTTATGGTCACCATGTGGTTTTTCGTCACATATTTCGCCTAAATACAACGTTTTATGGTTATTTGTCACTGGGAAATATTTTTAAAAAAAATCTGAAAAAGTTGCACTTGAATCATATACGAGGGTTGATCCAAAAGTAAGGTTCCCATCAATTTTACAAATATGCAGCACTGTCTGTTCTCATTGAAATTTTCATCGTTGGAAAGAAAAGACGTTTCTCTGTTTTTGTACATAATTGCCATCTTTTTCTGTGCATTATTGCCAACGGTGCCCTAACTTCTGTATCGAGTGTCACAGAATTCTTCCGCCGACCCGTTGAGCAAGCGTTTCACCCCTTTGTTGACTTCGTCGTCGCTACGGAAACGTTGGCCATCTAAGTGTTCCTGTAACTTAGGAAACAAGTGGTAATCATTAGACTCGAGCTCCGAACTGCAACCAAGAACGGAGTGGTTTGTTGACTGTCATGTCCCACTCTGGCGGTGAAATTCTGTGACACTTGATACAGAAGTTAAGTAACCGTCGACAATAATGCACAGAAAAAGATGGCGATTATGTATAAAAATAGAGAAACGTTTTTTCTTTCCAACGATTGAAATTTCAATGAGAATACACAGTGCTGTATATTTGTAAAATTGATGGGAACCTTACTCTTGGATCGACCCTCGTACATGGCGTACATCCCATATCCACAAATGGTGCACACATTGAACTCTGGCAGTAAAAGGTATTGTTTTCTGTTTAATACACTCAGTGGCTAAAAAATTAGAGACACCCCGGTGCGAAAGTAAACCAATCAGCCAGTGACGTACAGTGACGGCACGACAGAAATATTATGTTTATCGTATTATTGTAAAGCTTTTATGCAATGTTTTCGTCAACTTTATTACATATATTGATGTTAAATTACCAGAAATTTTGTCAATAGCAAATCAAAATTTTAACTGATAATAATGTAATGTTTTATACATTGAAATAAAGTTCCTCAGAGATCCACTTGCTCAGATTTATCTGAGCAGTTAAAACTGATAAACCGAGCAATTGGTAGGTGCGGGTGGTCTCTGAGGGTGTGAAGTGTCAAGGCAAGACAGAAAGGTGGGTATATAAGGAACGACTAGCTTCAGACGACGTAGTTAGCATGAAACTTTCGAGTTCAATGGCTAAGACAAAAGATTTAAACGAGTTTGAAAGAGGCATGATCGTTGGGGCGAGAAGAACTGGTGCCAGCATTTCAGAAACGACCATGTTCTTAGGTTTTTCATGTGCAACAATATGTCGCGTGTTTCGAAAGTGGCAATTAAGCGTAAACACTTCCATCGCTAAGGACAATTTACGTCGTAAAAAACTGGTGAACGGTAGAGGTAAAAGGCGAGTGGCGCGCATTGTCCACAGCAACCGAAGAGCAACAACACGTCAAATTACAGCGACATTCAATGCAAATGCATAGCAAAACATATCTTAACGCACAACACGACGTGCGTTACAAAGGATGGGCTTTAGAAGCCGGAGACCTGCACGAGTGCCTTTGGTTTCACAGACCAACCGGAAGCAACGCCTCCTGGGCCCAGGAACGCCAAAATTGGTCACTTGAGGACTGGAAAAAGGTAGCTTCGCTCGATGAATACCGTTTCCTGCTCCATCATCCAGATGGCAGAATCAGAGTATGGCTTAAACAGCACGAGTTAATGAACTCCTCCTGCCAAAAGACAACTCTTCAGGCTGGTGGCTGTGGACTTATGGTGTAGGAAATGTTTTCTTTTACTACACTGAGTCTTTTGACATGTATAAAAAGCACCGAGTACCTCGGCATAGTTACTGATCACGTGCACTCATTTATGGGTATAATGTTCCCTGATGAAGATGGATGCTTTCTGCTGGATAACGCAGTATGCCACCATGCCGAACGGTCTCAAAGTAGTTCGAGGTACATCTATCGGAATTCACTTGCTTCCCTAGCCTGCTCAGTTCCCTGATTTAAATGCTTTAGAGCATTTGTTGGACAAGTTCGAAAGATTAGTTCACAGCTTGGAAACGCAACCATCCACTCTGACCGAGCTGCGAGTTGCAATTAAGTCGGCATGGATCAACATTCCTCCGCAACGCTATCAGCTACTTGTGGAGTCCATGCCACGAAGAATAACGGCTGTTATCAAAGCTAAAGGTGAACAAACACGTTTTTAGGTGGGTGTCTCTAATTTTTTGGCCACTGAGTGTACAATGATTAAACACCTCATATAATTGTTTTTCTTACTGTGACGATACAACGGTTACGTATAATTATTTTTTTTTCATTCTCTTTTTTCTTTCTTTTACGATGTCATAAAAAATTCTTGAACCTATGAAGTATAACGGAGCAAACCGCATATTCATACGACAATTTGTTGCTTTTCTGTGAATTTTTAAAATGTATTAAGGATTTTTCGGACACCCTGTATTTTGACATCGATAGCAGTTTCGAGATTTAGTTTCATTTTCATTCTGAAATACTTTGAGTAAGAAGCAAATTAAAACTTTCTGCGAATTCATTTCCGTTCTTTTTACTTTCTTCTATATCTAATATATAGAAGAAAGTATTGGATTCGTGCAAATTTTCGAATTTTGACGGATTCGAACTTTTTGAGATGTGCTGAGTCCATTTCGACTATTTTTGGAAAATGTCTGTGTGTATGTGTGTGTCACGTCTGTGTGTGACCAGTGTTTTGTGGCCGCTCTACAGCAAAAACTACCGCATGAAATCGAACGAAATTTGGTACACATATGTGCCCCTTTGGAATTTGTGCCCATTGGTTTTTGGCGCGAATTCCTCCAAGGAGGGTGGAGCAATGGGACGTCTTTTGTGTTACGCGTGCTTGCTATTCCTCAGGAAGTAACTGGCGGAATCAAACAAAATTTGGTCCATATGTTGCCATTAACAGGAACAGGTGCTGATTCAATTTTGGTGTCAATAACTCAAACGGGGGTTGAGCTATAGACCGTTTTTTGTCGTCAATTGTGACTGCTGTATCTCCAGAAATAATGAACGGAATGAAAGAAAAATTTATCGGCAAGTAGTCCTTAGTGGGTATGAGAGCTGATTTTATTTGAACTTTGTTTAGAATTCAGGTGTTCTTAATCTCATTTTGCTTGTTGCCCCTTTACGATGTACCAACATCTTTCGTAGTCTCCATGTATCATAAAGTTCACTTTCAAATTCGCTCAGCTTTAACTTAGTAAAGTGGACCACGTTATTGTATTAGTACAGGAAATAGTCTAAAAAGTCACGTCTTTAAGAATGACTAATTTTAGTTCGGGTAATCTATTACCATAGCTGCCATTACTGGGAGATGAAAATTAGGAAGGTTTAGCATGAATAAATTTAGCGACGAAGATTTGAGTGCAAAAGGGATTTTTACAATATACTCGTAAGTAGGGATTTCTAACGATAAGCCTGTAAGCCTGTGTAAGCCAAAAACTTTTTTAAATAAAAAAAATGTAAACTATTGGGCCAAAGAAGATAGCAGTAAATAGAAAATTGTAAAATTTAAAGTACAATTTTTTTTTGCCTTGAATTTATTCATAAAAAAATGTCATTTTTAAACATACCCTTTACAGGCTCGTCATTTCCTATTTTTCTCGGGGTGGGAATTGAGGGGGGGGGGGAGTGTCAAAGCGTATGTGTTCAATGCAGTATATTAAGTCGAAAAATAACAAAAGCCCATGCCCACACATATGTAAATACATTAATTTCTCAAAGTTAGCGAGGGAGGCGGGAGGAAAATAGCTTCTCCTGAGCCCCTAAATGACGGGCTTGACCCTTCATTTGATGGTTCACATGCTCCAAATTTCCCTCCATACGTCACTTAAAGCACGTCGTCTTCAACTAACTACTGATTCTCGGCCCTCAAAGAACTTTCCTGAAGAGGGGAGGAAAGAAAAAGAGAGAGAGGGAGAAAGAACGAAGTCAGAAAACTAACTTTTTCCAACTATACTCGAAAAGTCTCATAAAATATCAGCCGGTAGATGAAAAAAACTTTTCCAATCATTCACGCTATTCTTTTCTTTCGTAGATTGGCAATGGAATCGAAAAGGGCGGCCATTGGCTGATAGTCTAATCACCAACACCAACGTGAAAAGAGAACTAGTGTTCCATACAAAGACAAAAACTTCTTTCTCCACAACCTCTATTTTTTTAGCTATCAAGATTTCGAATAGAACTTCCTTTCGAAACTCACATAAAATAACTTATTTATTTCTGTACCTCCTAGGTATTGAAAGGATTTACGTGAGCTCCACTTTGATCAGCGATCTTATGAAGAAAATCAAATATTGTGGATAAGTTAGATCTCTTCAAAGTTATATTAAATTGTAAAAAGCATTTTTTAAAGCACAGTCGTACAGTTATTATACTTTCATTTCATTTCGTGAAATTTATATGTGTAACTGCTAAAGCTTGAAAGACATTAATGTGCACAATACCTAGCTAATCAGTTGAACTGATTAGCTGCAGAATCAACTTTTCAAAGTACAGTCGTACGTGTAGATACTTTCATTTCACTTTGTTAAACGTATAATAACTTATACGTTTATAAAAAAAATAAAATAAAAAACCGTTAAATAAAAGGAAAGTATGATAAAAAAAAGTATGTAACGTACATAAACGTATAATTAACGTAACTGCTTAAGTTTGAAAAATGGTAATGTGCACAATACCAAGTTAATCTACAGAACTGATTAGCTTCAGAATTAACTGTTCACCATATTTTCCAGTATGCATATTAAAACTTCCGTATTGTTAAAGTAGAAACCATTAAGAAAAAGTTCTAAGACCGTAAAATTGCAACGGAATTCAAAATCATCTGTAGATAGTACCGATAAGTAAGAAAAACTTTATCACATGTTTCACAAATCTATTTGTCGAATTTTAGCAATATTTTAAACTATTTGATTCGTTGTGGCATACATTTTCAATTGATTGATTACTAATTTTGTCAACAAATTTGTTGATTCCATGATTGCATTAAATTGATTTTTTAGGTAGTTAAGTATGAATAAATACCATAGCTGCGGAATCAACTGTTCACCATATTTTCCAGTGTGCATATTAAAAGCTTCCGTATTGTTAAAGTAGAAAACATTAAAAAAAGTTCTAAGATCGTAAAATTGCAACGGAATTCAAAGTCATCTGCAGACAGTGCTGATAAGAAAGCAAACTTTTATCACATGTTTTACAAATCTATTTGTTGAATTTTAGCAATATTTTAAACTATGTGATTCTTTGTGGCATACATTTTCAATTGAATGATTACTAATTTTATCAACAAATTTGTTGATTCCTCGATTGCATTAAATTGATTTTTTTAGGTAGTTAAGTACGAATAAATACCATTTGGTTAATTTCCATAATTGTTATAATGGAATAAAACCTTTTGATTCTTTGTATTATATTTTTAAACTTTACTGATGATTGATCTATCTACTGATTTGTTGATTGTTTGATTGTATTGACTTGATTCTTTAGATATACAAAAATAAATAAATAACAATTTGTTAGTTTAAGTGAACAGAAACGTTTCTGTTGAACTAGCAAATATCTCATTTCCACGAGTGCTTAGTTCCTAGTTTGTAATTTGTAGACTACAAAGATAATTTGACAAATGATACAATTTTTGGTACTTTAACGGATCACCCTACTGAATCTGCTGACTGACGGATTTCTGCACTTTAACATGTGCAGTGGATGATTTCTACTGTTCTTACTTTCTGTAGTACTTACTTAATTAAAAACCCAACTAACTAAATTATCGACTTGAACTGAAGTAACGTCTGTAAAGGTTTTATATCTGCGGTGGGCCGAAAAACACTTTTTTTTTTCGATGATAGGTAGTGCTGAAAAGGTGCCATTTATGTATGGATTGTTTTCATATTTATCCTTTATTTTGTACTAGCGGTACCCGCACGGTTTTGCCCGTAGTAGAAAATTATAAGGTCATTTGATTCGCCCGTATGTTTACAAATAATGTATGATGAATTTCTCGCCAATTTGCTATGTTCATTTGCTCGCCCATGTTACGGTTCCACGTTATGATAATCTGGTAATTTACTAGTCCATGTTATGATAACTTGTTCGGTAAAATGTTCTTAAAATTAGAATAGAAAAAAACAAAATCGAATTTTCGAAAAATCGCTTCAAGGTGCTCACCCCTATCTTACAAACTAATTTTGTGCCACGTTTCATGAAAATCGGCCGAACGGTCTAGGCGCTATGCGTGTAACATACATTCAGACATACAGATTTACAGAGATCCAGACATACAGACTTTCAGTTTTATTATTAGTAAAGACATGAGCACAACTTTATTTTGCATTGGAGTTTCTTCGCTAAATTCTGGAAAGGAGTAAAACATTGCCTTCGAAAAGAAAGAGATGTATTTTAATTAACTTCTGTAGAGAATGGAAGTGCACTATTTTTATTCAGAAATTCAGTTGTTTTTCAAACATACCTTTGTTACAATGAAACTATTGCGTGGACTTTTGCAAAACATATTTTAGTTCAACCAACCTTGCGTTTGATGAAACATGCAAACTAGTTTTTGAAGTTTCGAAGTTGAGTTGAAATCTTTAAGCACTAAAATGCAGTAACCACTCGTTACATCGCGCCTCGTTAAATCGCTCATTTAGATATATCGTGCTTTTCCTTTGCCCCCCGATTTTATTTTATTTTTTTAATGTTACTTTATATTTGACTTTACCAGAAAAATATATTATGTATCTCAGAAAAAGTTTTTTAAAAATCATTGAACAAAACTAGCATATTTTCTACAGACTTAATTCCTTACAGTTTTAGTAGTAACTTTCGATTCGTGTTACACCATAAAACAATGAAATGATTTAAAATTATTTTCCATAGTTGAAAAAAATAATTGGTAGACAACTTTTTTGTTTTTATTGAGAAAATCGTCCTCATATAGTAATAAACTAATATTTTTGTATATGCACCTGTCATTAATTTTTACGTTAATGGAATCGTTGCTTTTTATGATCTCGGTTATATCGCGTTTTCGGATCTATCGCGTTTTTTTGCTGTGACAAACGATATGTAACGAGGGTGTTACTGTAATACATGTTAAACTTATTTAACATCCATAAATCTCATTGGGAAAATTAGAATTTTTTAATTGTGGATTTTTCAAACCTAGTACAGAACGATTACAATTACGATTACATTTACACGCTTACTGTAGGAATAAATGAATTCCTATTTATTTATTTGTTTTTTTACTTTTAAGGGCGTAACAAAAAATTATTTCGATAAGAAGAGAACAAGGAAAAAATGCCTAAACTCTAAGGTATAGAAAAAAAAAAAATGTTTTAAAAACATTAGAAAATCTTTCAAACTTCACAGTTTAGAAATTTCAGAGCCTTTTGGAAAATTATCTTTTTAAATCATTGTTTGTTACTTTTTTGAAAAACAATTTAAAACCTCATTTTAAATCGTCGTTTGCTATTTAAAAAAAATAGCGTAAAACGTCATGTTCTACAAAGCATCATAATAAACTGATGTGAGTTTTTAGGAAAAAAGTTACAACTATTGAAAGATCTGTTATCTTTTTCAAACTAAAATTCAATACTTTTTGCTGTCCCCTTAACAAAATGTTTTGAGGCGCTGTTCCAAGATAACATTTTCAGAATTCTCCATTTTTTTAAGTTCTTTCTGCTGTCGTTGGCAGGGAAGGAAACTGGAATCATTAAAAATATTTAAAACCGGTCGTTAAAGAAGTGATGTTTTGAATATCCAGCGAGTATAGAATAAGTATTTGATAGTTAGTTGGATGTGAACTGATAAGGAAAAGATTGATGTAATAAATTTAGCAATTTTTTATAATCGCACTCAATATTGGTAACGTAAATATTGATAAAAAAAGGAATTTTTTGAAGCAGTTTTGCAAGTTTTTTCAAACATTCAACTTTAGAATGGTACGCAATTAAATTAACTGCAGCTTCATCAAAACATGAGCTTACAAAAATTAATTTCACCAAGAAAAAGTTTTTTTTAATAGAAAATGTAATCGAATAAATGTTTGATATATTGAGTCTTCTAAGAAAATGTGAGTATATATATATATATATATATATATATGCATATATATACATATACACACACATTTGAAAGAAAACGATACTTTATCAGTAGAGTTATTGTTTTGAAATATTGAGTAAATTTATACACACACACATTCATATATTGACGCTCAGGTTTTTTTCTAACCCCCCCCCCTAATACAAATTTATACATTGATTTATACCTGAAATTACATCTGAGCATATTAAACATTGATGTTCAGGCTATTTTTTGTTACACACACACAAATTCATAGGGTGCAGTTCAGGGTCTTTTTTTTCTAGACACAAACACGCACACATTCATATATTGACGGTCAGGTTTTTTTCCTATCACACACGTATGGTGATCCACCAAAAGCCTGACATTTTCCAATCAAATTAAAAAAAATAAATAAATAAAAACTACTGAAAAAAAACTGAAAAAAAATCATACTTACTCTTTGCTAGGAACTTATTAAGAGAAAAATAGAGGGAACTTTATCTATGTTACAACCTCAAAAGAGGGGTCAATTTTTCATACAGCAAGAGACTGACATACAACACCAGAAGAGTTACAAAATGAATTTCTTCATAGGTTATCAAAAATGTAACTAAATTTATAAAGAAATAACTGAAGTTTATATCACTGTTTTAGGTCCATTTAATAGGTCCATTATAAGGTTAATCATTTATAGGTCCTAAATGGTTATTAAGTTGACTATGTTACTGCTACTGTTGATGAAGTTAGAGGTGTGTTATGCAATATATCTGCAGTAAATACAGAGTCGTTAGATAACCCACTGAGCAAGATGCACCTGAGATTGAAATGGTTGCTGCAGTTTGAGATGGAGAGAGGAGTTTTGGCAAAGTTATAAGCAAATTAGATGAAGGCACTGATACAGGATGAAATAATATGAAGAGTTAGGAAAGACTCGAACTTGTATTAGATATGGCTGTACAGGATGACATACGCAAAACCAAACACAAACAAATCATCATTATTCGCTCCATAATATACATTTCAGTACTTGTTTTTTATATAAACAATTATTTTTACACTAATTAATCATATCTTAACTAATAATGTGGCAACTACAGACAGAGGCAATGTGTAGCTTAGAATGTATCAAGAACAATGAATCTAACTTATTTTATTTCCTTATTTCTGTTTGCAA
Organism: Uloborus diversus; assembly: GCF_026930045.1. Classification (NCBI taxonomy): domain Eukaryota; kingdom Metazoa; phylum Arthropoda; class Arachnida; order Araneae; family Uloboridae; genus Uloborus; species Uloborus diversus. The sequence goes on from NC_072736.1 coordinate 123,705,024, forward strand.
TATTTTCGAAGCAATGCAAAAACGAGAAATTCGAGTTAAAAAAGTAGATTTTGGACAATTTTTGCAATATTCAAAAAAATTTGCATCTGATATCATCTTTATATGACATAGTTTGATTTTTAGAGGGTTCAGTTTTGAATTCAGAAAAACTTTTTTTCCCATAGCAATGCTCCCCTGCCTACAATGTATTGGAAATAAATCCTTCTATTCTACGGGATGCATTACCAGTGCTTGAGAAATAATGCTAATAGTGATTTTTTCAGGACAGGAGTATGACACTTTTTTAGGACAGGAGTATGACATTTTCCATACAATTTGCCTGTTGCGTAAGGATTATAATCAAGGTAACTAATGTTATTTTTCGATTCTAACCTCTTAATTCAACTACACTCTATGAGTAGAATTATCATTTTCTTTTATTTAACACAGAAATTTTGTTCAGGAGAATAACAGCAAAAATGTTTCATACCCATTTTTGAACTTCAAAGTTTGAGTAAGAACAGCGGACAAATAATATGAACTTAATACTCAAGGAATCTAACAAGATGGTGATAATAAACAGTGTTGTAGCACAGCAAATCAAAAATTCCTTTTTTAAATCTATAATACTTGAACTCATTTCTAGGACAGGAGACTGACATGAAACCTAGGGACAAAGTTTAAAACGATGTCCGTTGATGATTTAAATAATTTAATTTATTTAAAGAAGGCTATTTTACATTTTTAAGTATGCTTAATTTTATACTACAAATTGAATTTTTGGAATGTTGATGTAAAAATTTTAAATAATTTAAGTCCATTTGAGAAACGGCTGGGAAGGGGGGACAAGCCAAAAGTGTGAATTTCTGGTTATTTAAAAAATTTTTGTAGAAAAATCTAAATAAGTTATTGTTTTAATAAGAGTAGAATAACATCAGTTAAGTTATTTCTGGCTATTAAAAAAATAAAACACTTCCCGAGTTAAACAGTTAGGTTACTGGGACATAATATTATTAGAATTTTGGAGAATCACCCAGATACATTCATATTCCGACATTAACAATTTCTTTTCTAGTGGCATGAAAAGCTATACAGAAAGGGGGAAAAGTCTCCAATAAATTTTCAGCGGGAAAACTTATTTTTATAACATTGCAAAACTTAAACATTATTCGCATTGCTGTATAAAAAAAAAGATCAAATTATTTTTATCGTAAATCTTCTCTTAGAAAGAAAGAGAAGAATCATAAACGAAAATGTGCTTTCCGGAAATATTCGCTAAGTTCTTGTTAGCGAAAATGATGGGCTTTTTGTTTTTACCCTACTTAAAAAGTACTCATGCCAACCAAGAAAACTTATATGATAATTTAATTCTTTTCCAGGCTACAGTGTAATTAAATGATAATTTCTCAAGATAAGATTTAACATAAAATGTTTTTGGAACTTTTGTATACTTTTAAGTAAAGGGACGCGTCTTAAAAAATAATTTGTGTGCGTGGTTCTTTATTTTTTATTAGGTTTTCAGAATGGATCAGAAAATACTTAAAATGGATAAAAATGAGATATAATATTGAACTTTTTAGCACCTGTGCTCTTGCAACGTGGTTAACATGCACGAAGTGGCTAAATATGAATAGAATATATTTTTCCTTAGTCGCGAAAATTTCTTAACAAGCTTCATTTTTTGTTCTTGTTTTGTAGCGGTTTCCAAACGCTTTGTGTCTGCGCCCATTGCATCTCATGAATAAAACGTTTGGCACTCCTTCAATTTTTTCGATATTACAATTTTATAAATGCTATCCTGAACGAGCCATTCCATTTCAGATCAGGCAGGGTCTGTCACATGACCATCACCGATTTTTTTGAAAAAATTACAGTAGTTACAACTAAGGGACATATGAAATATCCCAAAAGGATTTTGCAAGAAATTTTTTTTTTCTTCAGTTACAGCCTATTAAAATTCTGCACAAAATCCGCCATTTTGGAAAAAACCGGCAAAACACTCCATTTGAAATGGACACTCTTTCAAAAGTATTTAACCTATTCGAATAATTCTTTTTTCTAAAAATAAATAAGGACCCATATATCCTCTAGACATCATTTTTGAAAGTTTAGTTAGATTTTTTGATAAAGAAAAAAATTCATTTTTGCCGCGAAAAAACGGCATTTTTACCGATTTCATGATTTTTTTTCTCCATGAAAAAAAAGTTTTTTTTACTAAACGGAGATGGCAGTCTAAAGCCCTTATATGATAGTTTCATAACATATTTTATTAGAATCCTTGGATGCATACAGCCTCGGAAATAAAATTTGAAATTTTGAAAATTTTCAAAAATTAGCGATTTTTGAAGTGATTTTACTCAAAAAACCCATTTTTTAAAAATCTAAAAATTGGCTCATTTGAACCCCATATAATGCTTAACAAGTGGATAGACACCGCATCCAGTATTTTTTCCCATAAAGTGTTTTATGATTTTTTGAAAGTGACCTTATCGCCCATGGCATGCATGTAAAATAAAAATTTCTAATAATTTCAGTCACTGAAAATCTGATCATATTAATGGATTAATGCCTAATAGCTACAATGATGGTGCACTTTATCAGCAACAAATAAAATTTTACTGACTTTTAATAATATAGCAATATCAAACCGCTTTTGATGAACCAGTCAATTCGTCTTTTTGTAAGACTCTGTGTGTAGCCTTTAGATAGAAGAGCCTTTGGTGATTATATTAATGACTAATGCAGTGGCTCCCAAAAGCGTTCGTACACCTTGAAATTTTGTAGTAAAACCAAAATAACGCAAAACTGAATTCGAATATGAAGTCCAATTTTTTTTTCACATCATTCCTATGCCATTCTGAATAAAACCCAGCAGTTTTTTTTTTCAAAATATCTGATGACTCAGTCAATTCGCCTTTTTGTATTTCGTTATATAAATATATTTTTCTGTTGATCAGCGCCTAATTGTTATGGGAGCTGAGCTCCCATACTTCCTTATTTGTTTTACTCGAATTTTTGTATTTTTGACCGAATTCAGGCCACTTAAGCATTAAAACAAGTTCTGAAGACTATAGGGATCCTGCACTTCTTTTGTTAGAAATTGGATCCCTGGCTATAATAAATAGTCACCTTTAGTGAGATCTGTTTGGTTACCTCAACTTACAACCATGTTCAATTGATTACTTCTCTCATAAAACAGGTGGGCTTTTTAAATTCTTAAACTACAAGTGAGTTTTACGGTTTGAATTTAATATAAATACTCTTACGTATAAAAGTAATCATACGAGGTAGGATCCAAAAATTATGTGACAACATTCGCCAATGACAACCAAAGCACGAAATTAAAATTAATCGTTTTAAATGCATTGTATTGTTCTTCTCTTTGATGATTTTCCCTGTCGTGTAATTGAGTTGAAGAGAATGACTATTGAAAGAGAAAAAATATGATTTGTTGCTGCATATGAAAGTAACGGTGAATGCATAGCTTTGGAGACGAAATAAACTAATATTTATTTTAAAAAAAGGAAAGATTTTAACTGTTACTGATAAAGTACATCATTATCATAGCTAGTCATTAATATAATCACCAAGGCTCTTCTATCTATAAACTACACACAGAATCTTACAAAAAGACGAATTGACTGGATCATCAAAAGCAGTTTGTTACTGATATATTATTAAAAGTCAGTAAGATTTTAGTTGTTCCTGATAAAGTGCACCGTTTTTGTAGCTATTAGGCATTAATATAATCAGATTTTCAGTGACTGAAATTATTAAACATTTTTATTTTACATGCATGCCATGGGCGATAAGGTCACTTTCAAAAAATCATAAAACATTTTATGGGAAAAAATACCGGATGCGGTGTCTATCCACTAGTTAAGCATTATATGGGGTTCAAATGAGCCAATTTTTAGATTTTTAAAAAATGGGTTTTTTGAGTAAAATCACTTCAAAAATCGCTAATTTTTGAAAATTTTCAAAATTTCAAATTTTATTTACAAGGCTGTATGCACTCAAGGATTCTAATAAAATATGTTATGAAACTATCATATAAGGGCTTTAGATTGCCATCTCCGTTTAGTAAAAAAAACTTTTTTTTCATAGAGAAAAAAAATCATAAAATTGGTAAAAGTGCAGTTTTTTGGCGGCAAAAATGAATTTTTTTCTTTATCAAAAAACCTAACTAAACTTTCAAAAACGATGTCTAGAGGATATATGGGTCCTTATCTGTTTTTAGAAAAAAGAATTATTCGAATAGGTTAAATACTTTTGAAATAATGTCCATTTCAAATAGAGTGTTTTGCCGGTTTTTTCCAAAATGGCGGATTTTGTGCAGAATTTTAATAGGCTGTAACTGAAGAAAAAATTTTTTTCTTGCAAAATCCTTTTGGGATAGTTCATATGTACCTTAGTTGTAACTACTGTATTTTTTTCAAAAAATCGGTGATGGTCATATGACACTTTTCATACCTGCCTGCCTGATTTGAAATGGAATGACTCACACTTTATTGATGAAGTAGAAAAACTGGCATAGTTTACATAAAGTAGTCTTTACGCTGCAAATTATATTTAGTTGTTATTGATTGATTGATTGATGTCATGTTCATGAATCTAAAGTTTTCTGTTAAACTGTGCCGTGGGCACTTATGACAATCTTTGCCAACTGCAGGATGTTGTTCTGGTATAGATTCAATTCTGCGCTGAATGTTACTTTAATACTGTGAAACGAAGCAAATGTTGCAAGGCAATCAAAGAAGTGGGACTTGGTAGCTGGGTATCAGTACAGTTGCTGCAATTTCTATAACCTCTTTTGCCATCAGAGTTCATTTTTGTTGCTTTATGATGTCTTATTCTTGACCTAACTATTGGTTCTTGATTCATACTCAAATGAAATATCCAAACTTAATTTGGTCTGGCTTATTCTATCTGTTCTCAAATGGTGCACCGAAACATCCCCTGGTGCTCTGCTAGAAGTCAAATGCGACCGTGGCATGCAGACCATTGAGAAGAGATAAAATCGAGGGAGTGGAGACTTTCATTCATGAAACCAAGACCCCAAGTCAAGTGAGAGATTTTAAAGCAAGGCATTTTAATAAATCAGGGTTCCTTCTCTTGTTTCACGCAAAACGTGCCAGCCATTCGTCGTTATTGAGTCACATGACTTGGAGTCTTAGCCTCAGTTTCTTGCTAAGCCAATCATTGAACTTGCTCCTTCCATTTACTAATTCCTGCTCTGAGGTTCATCACCCTAGAACTGTTGACGTTTTCATGTGCTTTGAAACGCCGTTTGGTGAGCGCTTGATTGCACTGACACAGCAAAATTCAGGAGTAGAGGGAGGGGGCACGGATAGAGTGGCCTCCTTACAGTCCAGACCTAAAGCTTTACAAATGCTTCACCTTTTGCTAAGCCAATGATTGGACTTGCTCCCTCCATTTTAATGCACCCTCTAAGATGCAGACTGCTCTATCTACACTTACAAATGGTCGCCATAAATGTCTTACCTTTGAACTCGGCAGACAAACCCACCCTACTTGTAAAAAATGCTGTGACCATCCAGTGTCATCAGAGCACATTCTAGGTTGCATCGGATTTTCTAAGGCAGACTTAACCTCCGATCCCCGCATAGTAATCGACATTTTAGTGGCCAACAACCTGCTGGAGCTAATCTTAAAGATGTCAGATCTATTCTCGATTATCAGCAGCAACAACATTGTTTTTGTTATTTATCTGTTAATGTTGATTAGAAACTCTCCCGTCAAGGTATGACGGGCTAAAATTGCATCTACATTTAATCGAAGCAATTGCCAGTTTGGTGATATTTTGACAGTTAAAATTTTAGCCCTAACTCCAGTGGATGAACCCTAAACTCCAGTAGATAGCATTCATTGTTGACCACTTTTTCGTTTTTACTTCCTTTTACAAAAAAGGAAGTATTGTATTCACGAAAACATTTTCACTCAAAATCGGCCTTAACTTCCATTTTGCTCACCCTCGAATGAATGTTGAGTTTTTTTTTTCGACCCAACCACACGTGCATATATACCTGAAATTGTATAGACACCCGAAATATCCATTTTGACGATTCCTGAGTTAATTACAACGAGTTTTCTCGTGACGTCTGTATGTAAGCATGTATGTGTGTATGTACGTATGTGCGTATTTGTGTATGTGCGTATGTATCTTGCGTAACTCAAAAACGGTATGTCCTAGAAAGTTGAAGTTTGGTACTTAGACTCCAGTAGGGTCTAGTTGTGCAGCTCCCCTTTTGTTTGCATTCGGATGTTCAAAGGGGGTCTTTTACACCTTTTTGGGTCAAAATTATTGTAAATTTCAATGCATACTCAAGTGGTGATATTATTTAGAAATACTTAGCGACCTATCGCCAAGCTTTTAGTCGCCATGTTTTGTCGCCAACTTCGACAAATTTGGAGGGTTTTTTTGTTTTTTGGCAAGTCTGGTTTTATTTTGGCCACTGTTGGCGATGTTTAGAGATTAACAATTGAATCACATTAAAATTTCCAATATTGGGAAAATTAATCAGTATAAAACTTTTTTTTTTTTTGCTTCGGTTCGCAACAAACTTGGAGTGAAAATATTTAAAGTGTTTCTAAACTTACTCTAAGGCACTATTATTATTAAAGTGGCGTAAAAGGAAGTCATGTGATGCACACATCAGCTCGTTTCATTCTCCTAAAATGAGTTTTACCAGTGAAACAGTTAAGTTACCGGATCCAAATCATCCTTGTCAAAATAAAGCTGCATGTCAAACATGTTTCATTGTTGATGACGTTAGAGCGTAACTCGATCGGTGAATTTGCTATTATATACAGTGGCTCCCAAAAGTGTTCGTACACTTTGAAATTTTTTAGTAAAACCAAAATAACTCAAAACTGAATTCGAATATGAAGTCCAATATTTTTTCAGATCATTCCTATGTCATTCTAAATACAACCCATTGGTTTTTTCAAAATATTGACGGATCTTCTTTTTGAAATGGGTCAGAAAACGAAGAGACAGAGAAATAACAAGCCACAAAAGTCCTCGTACACTCAAATATTTTCGAATAAATTCATGATTGAAATTATCATATGCCGTTTTATTAATATTTTTGCATTGTGTTGACCCTTATAAGTCATTTGGCTTTAATTTTTTGTTTATTTATTCCTTAATATTGCGCTTATTACTGTAAAAAGGCTGGTATTCGTAAAAAACAGCAAACACCATTCAAAATTTGAATTTTTTCCCCACAGTAGTGGTAAATTGGTTTGAAATGCCTCTAAATTAGTTAATTTATTTGTTTGTATAGTAAAGTGCTTGATAAAATAATTTAAAGAAAGGAAACGGACCGAAAACAAGGTAAAAAAAGGTCAACCGGCAAAGTTGACGAAACGTGATCGAAGATTTAAAGTTAAAAAAAATTATGAAAAATACACATTTGAGTGCTGTAAAAGTTTCTGCAGAGTTAAATGAAACATTTTACATTTAATTTTCACCTAAAATTGTTCGTCAAGTTCTCCGATTAGCTGGAATAAATGGGACCTCTTCCCACAGAAATTTTCTTGGTCGTGCGTAAAACAGAAAGCTTACTCTTTTCGTCGCAAAACCAATGATAATTAAGCTAAAATCGTTTTAGAATCATGTCTTACTTACAGATAAACATTAATTTAACATTTTTGGTTAAATTGTTGTATAACTGTAAGTGGAAGAAAAAATTAGGAACTTAATCTTAAGAACTTATTTGGATCAGTTTATCAGGACGGTGGAGGTGTTCTAGCGTGAGGGTGCATATCAGCATCAGGAATTGGTAGTTTGTAATTTTTTGATGAAATAATGAATCATGCTGTTCCTTTAAATATTTTTAAAACCAATTTTGAACTCTTAGCCAAAAATTTGGTCATTGGAAACAACTTTGTATTTTATCAAGATAACGATAAGAAGCACACGGTTTTCAACGTTTGCGTCTAGTGCCTCGAAAATTTTCCTTCAGTTTAGTAAACACCCCCTCAATCTCCAGATTTTAACTTAATATAACGTATTTAGAGATATCTGGAGGCTAGATTATGAAAATTGGGCTTTAAGACGAAAACAGAGCTAGAAACAGTGAGACTCGAAGTGTGGCTGAACACTTACTCAGAAATTACGCAAAAAAAAGAAAGAAAAAGAATGAAATCTATTCCCAGACGTTTAAAAGGCTATGAATACCGTATGATATTCTACTAATTAATAACTTAATCAAAAGTTAGATTATTCAATAATATATAAACATTTTATAAAGTGTACGAAGACTTTTGTGAGATAAAATTACCGGCACTTTTTGGTTTTTGATTTTTAAAAAATCAAGTTTTAATATTTTTTAAAAACTTTTCATGTAGTTTCGTTAAAAGTTGATCACAGATCTTATAATTAAATACCTATTCCGAAATATTAATTCTAACCAATGGATTGGGGCCTATTTTGTTGAAAGTCGTAGGTGTACGAAGACTTTTGGGAGCCACTGTATATATGAAGATGTGGCATAGTTGCTAATATAAGAGTATTGAGGTTTCCTTGCGTTTAAAATTCGTGAATGAATTCCTGTTCATTAGGGACATGAATGCGTTGTAGTATGAGTAATTTTACTGCATTTAATAACACTTACAAAATTGAAAATATAGATAGTTAAAAGACAGTATTAGTAAATTTTATTACAATTTTACTGCGATATTTGGGCTTGCTTTTGAGAGCAAAATTTTCTCAAACCGTAGTGTCATTGAAAAGATAAAGAAAGTCAGGTTATCACGACCCGCCAGGTAAAAGTAACTGTATTTCACGATTTGGGCAACAGAGTTTGCCTGTGTTGACTTTTTCAAGAGCATTTGTGCATAAAGAAGTTTTACGCAAACACTACAGTCATTTGCAGCGAATGTTTTAGGGGAATTTACAGTTTTATAGCAAAGTGAAAGGTATGAGTATTTTTTTTTTACCGCAGTTTAAAGCATTTTATCTTTTTATTTTTCTACATTTTCATTTTCTTATAATATATTTTTTTTATTTCGTTACTCATATTATGATTTGTATTGATTTGCATTGAATTAGTTAATTTCAATTACTCTTTGCGTATAATAACCAGATGGAGTAAATTGCCTGACTGTCAGCCCCAAAGCTACGATTTCGTTTTTTTTTCAATAAAAAACTAGTTCATTGTTTTGGGGACATAGATTTTACACATCACATTGACCTGCATTTAGTGAGACAGGGGGTATTATCTTTTGTTTTTTGATAATTGAATTTTCTTAAAAATATTTAACAAAATTGTATTCATGTACAAATTTAATAAGAATATTCCTCTGCCTAAAATTGTCTGCATAAAATCGACAAAAAATTCTTCATCTGTATATTGGGTAAAGCTTCAAAGTTTAAACGTCTATATTGAATAGAATAAATTTTTTAGACGTTATGAAAAGGTTTCGACACCAGGGTGAAAAAAAAAGTAAAACAACAAAAGTAAAGTTTTGGTATTTTGAGATTAATATGATTCTTTAATGTCAAATATGACAGTAAACTGGTCTGGCGAAAGAGAATCTATGTTCCTATGATATGTCAAAAAGAAAACTGACAGGAAATAAAGAAATCAATAAAAATCTAGAAATATATTTCTTGTGGCTTCTTAAGAAATATTTCGAGTTAACAGTTCCTTTGTTTGTTTGCTTATAATATTATCATAAATATATTAGACATTATTTTGGTATTTCGTTTTTTTTTTTTTTTGAATCTTGCGATAGTTCAGCTTGTCAATCTTCTAAGCATAAAGGGTTTCCAAAGCCTTTTAAGTATTAACTTAAAAGGAGGCAACGGTAAATGATGGCTCAGTGTACCAAATTATTAAAAGTATAATTAGTACTTTCTTTCTCTTTTTTTTTCTCAAAAAAAAAAAAAAAAAAAAAAGAAAAAGGAAAAAAAAAAGGCGTTGAAGAGATTTACAAAACTCTTCGTATTGTTAAACTCCACAAACTCTTGAAGATACAACTCAAAATGTTGCCGCTAGAATTAGTTACGTCACGGGAGGTCGGGGATAAGCCTCGAAAGTCTATAAAAAAGTTCCATAAATAAAAACTATTCTTGCGAGCATTAAAAAAAATTCTTTAAAGATAGTAGTACTTTTGTATACCAGTAATATATACGTTATAAAATGGATTTTTTAAAGTTAATTCCATTTGTGAAAGTTATACAAGTTCATGTAGTTTGTACCAACTTACATCACAATGGGGTATTTCGTTTGCTAACATATATTCTGAATGGTAACTGATAAAGTTCAAACCGTTGGAGTCGTATTAATCGTCTGTGAAATCAAAGTTGCAGCTGATGAGCGTGAAAAAAAATTGTTCTAGGTGCAGATCTGCAGTTTCTGTGCTGAATAACAAAACTTAAAAAATAAATAAATAAATAAATAAATAAATAAAATAAATAAAAAAAAAACCTAAGCACTTTTTATAATGTTTCAGCATTCCTATAGTTTTCAATTATTCCAATAAAATGACACCACAAACGAAGAAAAGTGCGGCTCAAATCATGCAGAGAATTTCTTATTATCTAGCTTTCAATCATAAATTTGAGTGTTGTAACATGCATATTTTTTTAGATGGGAAAGTTTGGTTTGAAATGACAAGAGTCGCACTTTTATTCGTTTGTGGTGTTTTCTCCTTGGAGTAATTGAGAACTACAGGAATACTTCTGAAACTGTCCTTTCTGACTGAGAAAAGTTATTTTATCTTTTTGAGTGCATCATGAAAAGTGCTTAGTATTTTTTTTTAATTCTCCTATTTTATACTTTTTAGTCTAAATGTATTTCAGAAGTAGAATAATATGTTACCATCACGAAACGTCACCCTAAGTTTTCATATAAATGATCCATACTAAAAGAAAACGAATCCTACATACGTGTATAAAACTTTAAGCAATCGGACCTAAAAATTTATCCTTGTTCCTCATTAAGATATATTTGTGAGCAAAATTATTAGAAACATCTATATATGGAAAGGTTTCCCAAACTATTTTATGTTTCACAGCATACAAGTTACTCGCGATAAAGATATTATTATGTCTCTTTCCTTAGCCCCGTCATCATTATCGATTATGGGCATAGATCAGGATAAAAATCCTAAGAAAGCAATAATATTGAATACGTTTTATGCTTGCTTCAGAGAAGCCTTGATTCAAAATTTTCATTATGATTGCTATTAACATTACTGTTGCAAGGCAACAAAATTTGTAACAATGGGTTTTATATTTAATCATTTAATGGGGAAATTGCATGAAATTTGTTGTTTTGCATCCTAACCGAAATACTAATTTATTTAAGAATTTTAATTTTTCTGCGTTATGTTGTACCTTAGGATTAAGCAAATCATTTAGTGAAATCCCGAAGTCTCTAAGTGATCTAGATGTTGAGATAAAAGCAAAGTCTGGCCTCAGATTACTCCGTGACAATCAGGTCAAGTATAATAAAACTGCTTAAAAAACATTGTAACTCTAGTGTTAATTAACTTAAAAACTCCAAATAATTTCCAGATTTCTAAGAAAAATTTACGCTTTCGATTGGTATCAAAAACTTTAAATGCGCAAACATGTTTTTATCAGTAAACTAGTGCAGGAATCTTAACTTTTTTTTAATGAATCTCCCAGTTAAGTATTAATTATTCATACTTTAATGAGGAGACAAAGCAAAATTGATTTCCTGGAAAATTATGATTTTTTTTAAATAATTGACTTGACCAGTAAGTTCCGACCATTCACGAATAGATAGAATACAAGCATATATACGTTTGCTTACTTTTAGAAATGAGCGGGCTGGCACATCCATTAGAAAGGAAACAATTTTCAATTCCGTATTAATCACACACACACACACACATATACACACGAACATACAGCTCTCTTTAATCGAAGGCTTTCAAAAATCACAATAGATAATTTCATATTAAATTTATTAACTAGGAATTGCGTTTTAAAAACTACTTTCTTCAAATTATAAAACTTAAACTTTATTTTTAGGTATTCATATCATATACTTTCAACGACTGCATTTAAATCAGATATGCAAGACATGCCCTAAGTACCATCCCATCCACGTCTAAATAATACTTCTTTCTGAACGAACATCAGAAACCTAACGGCGAATTTTAAAAAATGATAAGGTCATAAAAGCACCGATGGGCGGAAAATTATCGTCTTGGGGAACATTCGCCAAAATATTCGTTGATACGTAATTCTATCTTCGAAATCGTTATTGGTTCATTTTCAGGAATGAGATCGTTTACAACTTTTCATTGTTCGAAGTCATATAATGAAATGGAGTTCTTTCCGAAACATTCTCAAATACGATTCCCATATAATATTCTCCTTTCAAATCTTTTACTCTAAACGTTGGGGCTGCTAAACTGAACTGCACTTTTAAGGTATTTTACGATCGGTCGTGGGGTAAATTTTGTGGTTTCAGAAAGAAGGGGTAACATAATATGAAGAATTTGAATCTTATGATGACTCGTGAAAACTTTTATATTCGATGAAGAATGCTTTAGAGAAAATTATTTTTGGATTGAGGAATTGTAAAATTCAATTGTTTTCGTCTTCATTGATATTTCACATTGTGCAGCACAAATGAGGGCAGCAGGAAGGAATACTTAAAATTGTTATTTAGGAATGATAATCATATTATAATCCAAATTAATAAAAATAGTAAAGCGTTTTTCAGTTACAGATATGAAACTTTTAAAACTTTACTTACTTTTAGCATCCTTGTTCTAAAAGCAAAGAAGAAAAGAAAGAAAAAAAAGAAAGGAAATATACTGTTACAAATTCTGTAAATAGTAATTATTTTTGTGATTAATATGTTGTAATCTAGCTAAGCTTGGCGTTTATTCCATTATTTTTCAACTAAAATTATCTTAGTAACGTAACCTGTAAATAGCTTCTTGTAATGTACATACAATCCCCTAACATTCGACTGAAGTATACGGTCCCCCTATTTTTCATTGATAAGATTCGTGAATGAATAAAAAGAAAATACGAGAAGCTTTCGAATTTTGTGGAAATTTCTCTTTCGAGATTTATAAATAGCCATGTGGCGAGTTCAAAATCGGACTGTCCTGAGCCCTTGGGCTGACATGTATTTTGCTCTGTGTGTATTAGCCTTCTATTTCGCTGTGTTATTGCGTATTTTAAAGTAAATACGTGTGTGACCATTGTGCTTACGGTGTTTGATTCATATTTGCTTAATGGCTGATGATTGATTTAGCAATTGTAACTACATTTCCTGTACATAGCTGTAAATAAATTTCCTGTGTTTTCTCAAGAACTGTGTCGTCATTTAAAGAAAGTTTGAAGCTGCACGGAACTGGTAACAATATGACAGTGAAGTAAAAGTAGGTTATGGCAGAGATTCTCGAAGTTGAAGCCGCCATAGAACCCCACCTAAAAAGGTAGCAACGTTGTGAACCCTCACCGAAAAAAAATTGCATTTAAATCTTATTTTCCAATATGTATTTGCGTAACTTTCTATCTTTTTATTCATTTTTCAGAACTACAGTCTAGTTATAATTATTTATGATTATTTTGAACCATGCAGGAAAACTTAATTAAGAAATCAGTATCTAAGACTAAACGTTGCCTAGTTGAAAATGAATATCGCTCTTATTCAGGCCCGTCTACCAGGAGATCGGGAGAGGTCTAGTGTTCCCTAGATTTTTGAAACATAATGTCGATCCTTATGTAAGTCCAAGTACAAAAATAGTACATGGAGATTGACAATATGCGTTAAAATCAAGGGTTTTGGGGAGTGGGGGTCACTGTGCCAGTGTGCGTACCGGCTCCCCCATTCACGAAGGGTCACGGTGTCATGTGCCACATCGGATAATTGGTCCGATATTCGTTCGCGGTATGGTCACATAAGGGTCATTCTCCAGAAAATGTACCTTTTGAACGCAAATATTTTTCAATTTCGGAACCTTTTGTTTTCTTTCTTTTCACTCTTACATAAAAGTGTTACCTACTAAAAGAAACCATAAACAAATGGCCCAGTTAAGTTCCCATTATTTTACTCATAAAAAAAAGGAAAAAAGCCTTGTTCACGGAAATAACAATTAAAAAAAAAAGAAAAAACTTTTGATGTTTAAAAACTTAATATCAAAGTGGTGATTCTGTTAATTGTGCAAATAATGAGCTATTTTAATGATTAGTGTGAATCTAATATTAGGCTCTAATAATTAAAGTACGGCTAAATTAGTAGTTATCCTTTTAGTTAAAATGTGTGTTAAAAACTAGTATGTAGTAAATTTGAGAATATACTGGCAATTTATAATTTTAGTAGAATGCTTAAGACTGATGTATTTAGCCTCCATCAGTTATTTTCACCTCAGAAATAATAACTGTAATAAGATCTGTGTGATTCACGTAGGTGAGGAATTTACCATTAATATAGGCCTAATGGATACATTTTTCAGGGATATATATTTTTTTCTTTGTTGCGACAATCTGCACATGTTAAGTATTTGGAAACATGTTCACTTCTTTTTCTACATTAATTTACATCCCTGAAATTCAAGTTCCCGGAGGAAAGAGTTCACAATAACCACACTAAGTTTTTAAAACAAAATCTATCTTCTTGCTTTTCGACAAAAATCTCACAACTTCTTTATGGCTGAAAATAAACAAGGGGGCCCTCTTGTATCATGGAAAATAAAATTTGGTGTCAATATTGCCACGTGTTAATGAGGAATGGCATTTTGTGTTTAGGTAACGGAGGTGAGAATTTATTGTGTGACATGACTACGTTATCTTACTAAAACATACTAAAACACAATATTAAAAAAATTAAATATACTTAAACAGTTAGTATTTGAGGCACTTGTGAGAAGAATAATCAATAAATAAGTCTATACTTTTAATTAAACAAGTTATTAAGTAACATAAACAATCACACAAGGATTGTGACATGCCACGGAGGAGAGAATTCACATGTTGTGAACCGAAAATTTACTAAAATAAAAATTATCATTAAAAAATGTTGGCAGGTTTAAATAGATGTATATTTGATAAAGTTAAAAAGCATTGTTAAATAAATTGTTCCTTAAATTTTTTTCTGTAAAAGGCGTGTGACAGAAGTTTTTGAAGAATGACCCATAAGTGAAGTGTCAAGAGTTGCTATGTCCCTGAAGCGAGCTGTCTCAGCGTGACACGCTGGGGACGGTTCATGCAAAGTGAGGTTCATCACATTGATAAGACATAAAATGCAAGGAGTGAAGACTTTCTTTCGTGACCCAAAGAGCTCAAGTTACTTAATAGGCTTTAAAGCAAAGCATTAGGAGAAATCAGGTTTCTTTCGCTAGTTTCACGCAAAACGAGGCAACCATTCGTCGTTGTTGAGCCACGTGACTTGGAGTCTTAGCCTCAGTTTTTTGCTAAGCCAATCATTGGACTTGCTCACTCTATTTACTAATTCCTGCTCTAAGGTTCATCACCATAGAACTTTTGACGTTTCATGTGGCTTGAGACGCCGTTTGGTGTGCGCTTGATTGCACTGACACAGCAAAATTAATGAGAAGAGGAAGGGGGTGCGGATAGAGTGTCCTCCTTACAGTCCAGACCTAAAACTTTACAAATTCTCCTTATGGTGTTTCATAATGAACTGAATCTATAGGAACCCCCGATTTACTAGAAGACCTAAAGGCGGCCGTCAGAAGTGAGAAGAATGCACTAGTTCGATCCGACACACTCCAGCAGGTTATAAGACTTTCGGAAGTTGCTTTATAGAACAATAGTCAAGGACGGTAGACATTTCGAGCATGTTGTATATTAAATGCAGATGTTACTCAGATTTTCATTAAACAAAATAAGTTATATGATCTTGCATGTTATCTTTTTTCCTCAACGATCTCTAATTTTCTATCATGTTTTTGGATTACTCAGCAAAAATATCGTCCACTGTATAATTTTCATGTGATTAATATGCGTTGTACATAGTTTGATTATTTTCAAGACATTACTCTTTGATTAAGCATGATTTTTGCGAATTTTCCTCTTACGTTTTTTTATAGCTGATGCATGTATAATTAATGTAGGAATATTTCTTTAAACATATTCATTTGTATAAATTCCTTTCCTTTATAAAATAAAAGTTTGCGTTCTTAAAATAATTTACCCTTGCAATCAAAACTAATCCTTAAACACACCTTAAATTGAAATCCTTTTCAACAATTTAAATCTTTTGAAATATTTGTTTTGCTTCATAAAAGGACCACTAACTTTTCTAAGTTATTTTGAGTCAACAATGCAAAGATAAATCATTGCTAAAGAAAACCATTAAAAACTGAAAATGGAATCAAGTGTTATTCACTTTTCCACTGTGTTGTACAAGCGGATGTTCCTTCTTGGAATTTTATTCTAGCTTGCAGGCAAACAAAATATTTTAAACATGAGATATCGAAAAAAACTTCAAAACGTTTGCCATGTGGATGGAAAAACTCCGATCAATTCACAGTACAGTCAGGGAAAAATGATGAAATTCACGCTAAAAGAGTAAATCATGTTGAGAGTTTCAAATAGTACCTGCTTTTTTGATAATGAAATTTCTTTGAAATTTCTATTTTTAGAGATACTCATCTATTATTCTTTCTATCTGGGATATTATATTATTGTTCTTTTTATTTAAACTTTTTTAGTACAGTTATTTATTTGATTGTAATTAATTCTTTGCACATATTCTGCTTAAAGTATTTATTTTTTAGCCCGATTTTTTTAAATATTATATAACGAATACTTTGAAACTGAATATCCTGTCTACGATCAAACAAGATTCACATAAGTATATAGCTTTCTTGCATCAGAAGTTGCAAAATTCTTTTAAATTCAGCCTTAAATTAAAATTTTTGAATGTTGGGAACTTATTGTCACTTTTTTTCTTGTTACCCCCGAATTATAAAAATCAGTTTTATTTTTATCTATCGATTTAAAGTTACAATTTTTCTACACAAGTTCTTATGTGCTTTGAATGCTATATTCTAATGTATCAAATAATATTTTTCTTTCAAATCAGAGTTATTGGAATATAAGGGTTAAAAAGACAAAAGTAAATAAATTAATTCTATGAACATTGAAAAGAAGAATTATGAAAATAGGATTGTGACATATACTTCTGACGGTTTGTCTGTGCCCTCCCCTATAATTTTTTGAGAGACTACTCCAATTGGAACAAACCATTTTTTAATTTAAAGAACACATTTATTTCCAAGTAATCTTTTCGGAAAATATTTTTAACGTAATATAAGTTATATGAAATTAACCACCCTTGTAAGTTGACCACCTCTAAGTTGACCGCGATTATCAGGCACAGAATTAGTCCTGGGTCATATGTATCAGCCTCCATATGTTAACCACTTGTGTAAGTTGACTATTAAAATACTGCACCGCAGTTGGTCAACTTACACAGGTATCACTGTAATTAAATTTTTTTTATTCGATTAAGTTGAGGTTTTTTTTGAACGATTTAAAATTTGTTTTTACATTAAAGAGTACGAAGAAAATTCAAACCGTTTTATTGAACATAAAATTAAACATTAACTACAAACTACGTGCTCGTCTGTGTGTTTTGGCACAAAAGGAATAGATTTATTGTTCAGTTCAGTAATTTCAAAACAATGTTCATGCAAATGATATTTTTTTTTTTACAAAAATGATTACTGAATTGTTACTTATCAATATTTATTTACAATTCTTGACATTAAGAAATTTCTTTAGCCACGAGCAAAAAGTTAAATATTTCCATAATGTAAACTATTCTAGCTTCAATAAAATCTGCTTAAAACTGAGTGCCTAAGTAAATATATTTTGTAAAAACTTATTTAAACAAATTCCATATTTATTTAAAGTAAACATGGATGAAATAAAGTTTAAGGAGAACATTACTGATGTCACTCAATATTATGCTGGTAACAACTACAGAACGTTTTAGATTAAAAACTTTTGTTTCTGATGTCAGAAACACAACATCGTATCCTGATGAAGATAAATTTCCCTTCATAAAATAATTGCTAGCAGTATTTTATTGAGCATCTGTCTGGCTGCTAAACGTTCTCTGAAAAATGTGACAGATTCAATCTCAAAAGTTAGTTCGCGGTATTAAAGTTTTATTACAGAAACAGCAAAAACAAATCTGCGACCCCTAGTTCGGTTATATGTACATAGAATAAAAATATCATAAATTGCTTCTGCCAGTGGCGCACACAGGAATTTTGCGAGGGTAAGGTTCAGAGTTAAAAGTCCCATTTTCATATCATATCTTTGAGATAAAAAAACAGTAAAAAAATTATCAAACAAATAAATACATAGTACTCTTTAAGTAGGGGGTCATGGCACACCAACGAGGTACGGGGAGATATACCGTATCTCACGGTGAGCAAGACCCACACATTAAGGGGTAAACTCCCAGCTGGGCTGGCGCCCAGCACGGGGACCTTCCCCGGCGCAATAAGTACCAAGCGCGTCCGTAGTATGATACGACTATCGACCGCCGCACTCAGCCGTGCGGGGGGCCCGCTACGCGGACCCCCCGGGCGGTGGAACCTAAGGCCTACGGCTAAGAGGTGGGGTGCGTGCGGAGAAAAGTACTCTTTAAGTATGTTTTTAGCCTTTTCAAAGTCGAGAAAGACTTCTTACTTGCTCAATTCGTTTTCAGAAAAGTGCACATTAAAAAAAAAAAATCTTTTAACAAGAGGATTTTTTTTTTTCATTTATTAGAACTGAATTTATTGTTATTTTTTTTGGAAATATTTTATGTATAAAATCAATCAAAAAAAAAAAAAAAATGCAAGAGCTATGGGAGGGGTCCGGGTCCCCTGGAACCCTCCCTTGTGTGGGTCACTAGCTTCTGTCATTAAGAATAAGAGAAATTCTTTAAACTACTTATTATAAAACGAAATTCACGCGCTCATGTAAGAAATTTGTAAATAATTAAGCAGGGTTTCGTCTTAAAATTAATTTGGATGCAATCAAGCAGGGTTTCGTCTTAAAATTAATTTGGATATAATTATGCAGGACTTCGTCTCAAAATTCCTACAATACAATCATTTAGGCTTTAGGGTAACTTTGAACCGTGTAGATTAATTTTTCTTACAAACTGGAACAAAAAGCAATCCGAATAAACTAAAATCCGGATAATGTGGGTAATTAACAAAAAACAGTCGTAAATAAGAAGACTTGTCTTTTATTACGTTAAAAAAGCGACGCTTTGTAACAAAATTAGATAGGATTTTTACTCGCATTTATAGCATTCCATCATTTATAGTTCAGCTGCAGTGGTGTCGGACTGACACTCCAAATACGCCATGCTGTTTATTAGGAGACTAGAATTTATTGCACGGCCTATGCAGGAGTTTCACATTTAATCAAAATAAACAGCGAATACTTGGGGCAATTATTTGTGGCCGTTCTGGCTATGGTAATTTAGAATTATTATTTAAGTGAATATACTTTTTTAAAATTCTACAAATTTGCTCCTGAAAAACGGATGCCGGATAAACGAGGTTCTGTTCTTCCACTTATTTAGTATACAGGGTGAATAAAAAAGACGGAGGCCATTTCAAATTAAGCGTAATTCAGACAGCGTCCGCACATCACGTTCGCCACGTAAAGCGGGCAGATTTACGTTTTCCGAAAAGGGAGAAGCATTTATACATTGCGAACGCGAGAAAAGCACATGTCAGTACCCTCACCCGATAGAACGTGCGCGCTCATCTTTTGGAGACCAATGAAATGCGACTCTAACTCTACGGGCGTCAGATATCTGGCTTCTCGTCCCGTCGACGAGTCCCGTACAATACGGTTTGCTGTCATGGCAACGCCGATCGAAAATCGGTTTTGAAGAGAAATAAACGGAGCTCAAGTGCCGTACGGACGCACTCTGAATGTTGCTTTACTCTATTTCTTGCACTATGCGTCGTACTTGAATTCTGTGAATTGCGTAGGATTATACACACATAGATGTTAAGAGATGTTCAATATGCCCTCCTCCGGCTGTCCGGCTAACTTCTGGACGAAAGAGGCCCATCCTTTTTCTGCTCGAGGGTCGTACCTCATATTAAAACCATCTCCGCGGACCCGAACATAAATTAAATTTCAAAATATTTCATTATTTTCTAAATAACGTGAGAAAATATGAAAAAAGAAAGAAAATTAAAATGTAATGAAAGTTGTCATCAATTACTTGACGCTTATTTTATGAAATGCATATGCTTTTCAAAAATACATTGTTTAATATTTGGCTCCAAATTTGTAACATTTTCACCAATCGTGCATTTCGAATTGTAACATGGCACGAAACAACGGGTCACTCGGATCAGTTTCGCAGACCAGATGTGGATCGTGGGCCATAGGTTGGACACCACTGATCTGGACGCTGGCTCAGTTCATCTTACCCTCGAAGACGAATGTCGTGCATCACTGAGTTCATCGCCGGTGTGATCCGGTTTCGTAGGTAATTCAAATCAGTGGGAAGAAGCTGCATGTAAAAAGTCTCTTTTACGAATCCCCACAAGAAAAAATCACGGGATGTGAGATCAGGAGTCCACGATGGCTATAACTGAAGTGTCAAATGTAAACCATGTCGTTTACAACTAACGCAGTAATTGAAAACAACTGACGCAACATCACAGTACGGTTCTGAAGCACTCTTTCTAGTGGTTGGTTTTCAAATCTTTACAGCATCCTCTTTCAAACATAAGTGACAGAGCTCAAGTGCAGGAAATGTAGCAAGTTGCAACTGTGTACATCTTTTTTAAACCATTCTGTATTATTAGTATTTTAGTATATTTTTCAATATAACTGTAAAAGTCCCAATACTGCAACTCGTTATGATTACAATATCTGTATCCCCTTTTTAGCCTAAACTTGGCTTAAAATTTAAAAAAAAAAAAAAAAAAATTATAGACCGTGACCATCGCTTAAACTCATGGCAACAAAGAGTGCGTTACAGAGAACCCCTGTTTTCATAACATTGGCATTGATTGGTGGATGCAGGGGTTCCTATGCATGGGCGTTTCGTAGTTGCATCGGTTTAATACAGAAAAGTCAGAAAATGTCAAGGCCCGTTAAGCGTTAGCGCCATCTAGCGGGGCCATGATTTGACATAATTTGCAATCTTAGGTAATTAAGATATTATTGATCAGTTGTTATAAAGTCGATGTTGAAATGCTGGAAAGTCTAAGTTTAGTCTATTTCTAACTCAATTTTATTTTTATTTTAGGAAATTAAATTATTTAAGAGTCGTCCGCAAATGACGTCACGCTTTGATAGAGGTAGTGGGATTCCCGAAATTTTGAGTTTAGGACAAGGGTAACAAAAGACCCCTCCAAAAGCAAGAGCCGCCCCGCAAAAAAAAAAAAAAAGAAAAATATCCCTAAAAACACCCCCTAAAAATTTCAATGGCGCAATCTGCGCCATGCCCCACCCCCTAGGTGACCACCCCTGCACTTTGTGTCAAAGAGAGGAAGGACGTCAAATATGTTGAAAGAAGCTGTGATATCTTTTCTGGATAGCTCTTTATTCTCTATGTAAAAACAAAAAGAAAATGAAAATGAATGCATAAAATTAAATTTGAAAGAAAAAAACCTTAATCAAAGCTCATTTGAGAGTATTTACTTTTAATCGGTGTAGTTCATTTTAAATTAAAATGTGTGCCTAAATTGTACAACTCTTCAGTTCTGAAATAAATGAAGACGTATATAGAATTCATTGTTTTTTTTTTAATACTTAGAGATGTTCTTGAAGTATGAAACATCAAGGAAAAGCATCATCCTGTAGAAATCAACGTGACGGTTTTCGCTAGGAAAAATTTCATATAATTTCAAATGAAAGTTTTTCCTGACAACCGATCGGAACAAATGAAATATGGAAAGCAACAGGTATGGACCCAGTTGTGAATGTGATGTGAAAGCATGTCATGTTTCGAGGAATCATCTGTCACATTCAGGGGAGAAAAATATCGACTTTGTCTTTCAAATAGTCCTTCAAAATAAAATTTCACAAAACCTAAGGCACGAGAGAAAAAATACGAAAAGATATTTTGTTTTAAATAACTCCGTATTTATTGTTTGAAATATTGAATTCTATTTCTGATGTACGTAGAAATAAATGCAATATGAATTATTGACTGTTATAAAGAATTTAAACAGTTTTCAAGCTGATCTTGAATGTGATAATTAAGTTGTAGTGCACGTAAGAATTGGGAAAGGAATAATTAAAAATAGCTGCATTTTCACAGGCTGTGCCATGTAATAATAAGGAATATCAAAGTAACTCAGATACGTATTAATTACTTTTCATACGTATGTCATATCTGAGTTACTGCGTTGTATAGAACTACGGACTAATGCTAATTTGCAATTCAATTTGGAACTTTTAAACAGTCGTACGCAGCTTTTATTGCTACTTACAATGTTTCAACTCATTGTAGAGGTGGGAAATAGGTTTTGAGAAAGGAATTTAATACAAACAATGCATATGAGGCAGTGAGAAGCAAAGGGATGCAAATGGACTATTTTAAGTTTCGAGCAAAACGTGTTTAAAGATCAGATCCTAGGTGGGCTTTCATTAAATTTTTTTTCTAAATCATGCTCTACAGTAGCACCTACTAGGGTTACTAGTACCATCTCTTGCCCCCAAGACAGAGGAGAGGTTCACGTACCATTTGTACTGGTTACCTCCAAAATTTTAATTTTGCCACTTGCATCCCTTTACTTCTCACTACCTCATACATTTACTGATTCAGAACAGCAGTAAGCCTAAAACCTATTTATTTTTGGAACCAAGTCTCACGAAAAAGAAACACTAAACTGCTAGTGGGTCAAGGATTGTAAAAGACAATTGTAAATTAGGCAAACATTTAAAGATTTGACTTTCAGTTCCATTTCACTTAAAAATTGTCGGGAAAATTTGGGTAACGACGCTAGGGAGGCAAGTCCGCTTGCTCAAACATCTCGAAATAAAATAGTTTTAAAAGTCGCAATTGGCAACGCTATGTAGCTAACGTCATTTTAAATTAAAAGCAAGAATATAGAAACTTTCAGACGGAAAGTGTTTTTTGTGACCTAATGTAATTAATTTACGTTTGTTTTGTTATACAATTCTACAATATCTAACTTGCAGATAATTGCAGACTTGTATTTTCAAATATTAATTTATTCATCACGCCCATTACATACGATCAGCTGCACCTTCATGCTTTTATTTATTTTTGTAGTGTTTTGTTACGCCAAGTACAATGCATTCAAGTCCAACACGGCGATGAAGGCCGGAGAGTATATGACATCAACGCAGAAATTGAAAGCAGTTTACAAAAATGAGTCTTAGCTACTTGATGACGGGGACGACGACGATGATGAGGATCCAGCTGATTTGCTTCCAATTAAACTGGATATGCAGACAGAAATCTACTGTTTTTGTGGAGAAGTTGGGATGGAGAATGAAACGTGATTTCGCTGAGTATTCAATATGCGGAAAGTAGTAACATAAAGCCTCATATACTGGTCAAACATATTCATAAGGGTGTGAACATACTACAGAACTAGGTATTTGACTTTTGTAGTAGTTAGATATTTTATCTAAACTTTGAGCGCAATTACCCTACCATACCGGGCATTGCCGCTCAATTAATGGTGTAGGGTCATTCCATAGAAATGTCAACCTCAACCTCAGAAATTTTTTTTCAACAAAGCCTTTATTGTGACTTATCATTTCATTCAGCATACTTTCTAGTACATTAATCCAGTAACAGTTTGCAAAAATTTCATTCGGTATTTTTCTTCTAGCTCTAAACGTGCGAGGTTGTAGAAAAGGCTAAAAATACGCTAAAAACATGCGTCTAAGTTTTCTTGTGTAACGTAAAATTTTTTGCAAATTTTTAAAAGAACTATTTTTATTCTAAAAGATTAGATGTTGGCCCAATAAAATTGACTGTTCTTTTTGCACACATTATAAGATAAGTATTTTAATTAGTTTGGTTATTTCACTGAAAATATTTACGTTACGTTAGTCACGAAAATGAACTATTTTCTGCATAAAAATTAAACCAGATGATTGAACCAAACATCACTTTGTATTTTCTTACATCTATGTCATATCTACTTAAAAAGTGCAAAATATTTATTTTTGTATCAGTAGATATAAAATAATTAGCGTGACTAACGAAACATTTGAGATGTGACTAACGTAACAGTTTGCATGTGACTAACGTAACATTTTAAAAATGACTGCTAATATTTAAAACTTATTTAATTTAATGTAAATTTTCATGAACAATTTTGAATAAGTAGGCATTCTATATTGATAAAAAATATAAAGGGTGAAATATACCAGTAATACTACATTGCAGACCTTCTGTCTATTTAGAAAAATACTTTTTTTAAAGGTCTTTCAAATATACTTTCAATTTGAAGAATTATTATTAAAAAAAAAAGGGGTGAGTAAAGCAAAATGAGTACTCTGCTGAATGTGCGTGCATTCAACACAAGAATCCAAGCTAAATAATTAAGAAAATAGAAAGACAGTTTTAACAAAGAAGAACGTCTATTTTTTAGAAAATACATCTCCACCTATTATTAAAATGAAGTCATGGCAGCTCGTTGGAAAACATTTGAAGATGTTACATGATACAGTGAGAATAAGCACTACTGCCATATATTTCAGAAAATTCAAGAATGATCATTTAGAAATTCAAACATTTGCGGTGATATCCGGAATTAAAATTCATTCTGCAAAAATGTTTGAATATTTTTTTTTTCAATGTTACATTTTGATTCAGGATGCACAACACTATTCGTTCGATGAATCAGTATACCTTACAAAATAATATGCCGTTGAAAAGTACTACGGAGTTTCTTATGACAATAACTAGTATATCGGCAGAATACTAGAATTTGGTAAAATTATCAACCTGTATAAAGTTAACTTTTTAAAAGAGAGATATTTAGAATTTAATTAGCCCAAAAATGAGGTTATTCAGTTTGTAAAAGCAGTTTTTTTATTTGTTTATTTTTTTCGCACATTCAAATTGAGTTAATTGAAATGAATCCTTCCATTCAATTTTTTACACTAATGTAGAAAAAAGTAAAGAAGGAACCATAATGCAACAGAAAGGAGGTTCCTAAAAAGTGTAAAAATAATATAAGAGCAAAAGATTAATTACAAAAAGTTTTTTATATGCATTCATTGCTTGTTATCCGATGGTTACGTTAGTCACGTTACGTTAGTCACACACATTTTTTCGTAAACGCACCATTAAGGGCCAAAAAAGATTTATGTGTAATAAGTCTGTAGTATATTTTTAAAAATAGACTGTTTACCTCTTACAAATATATCGGCCAATTTTAAATGCCTGCGTAACTTTCAGAAAAATTTGCCTCGTAACATAAGCATTGTTTCTCAGTGTTGCAAAAATGTTACGTTAGTCACGATGCCTTTTTTGGCAAAAAATACCTGCCAGCGCTTATTTTGCTTCAAATTCTTGGTAGAAATGAAAAATAGTCACTTTGTACATTTTAAATCTGCATATTGAATCAAAAAACATTTATTTTTACTCCCGGTGTAAGTAAAAAGAGTAAGAAAATCAGCTGCGAATGTTACGTTAGTCACTATGGAATGACCCTGTAGTTAAATAAACGATTAAAACAAAAAAATCTGAAACTTTTATGCAAATTAGTTGACTTCAAACTGTTCGTAAATCTTTGAATTTATGCTGAGTTAAAAGAATAGATATTTTTACGTACACTGAATTACCTATTTATAAAAAGATATAAATACGTTAAATTGAAATTGCAGACTATTGCAGACACGTGTTTCGGTGTTACAAGGAACCCCTCTTTCAATGCAAAACAAGTGAGCTCCATCCATAAAATCACTTATTATACATTGAAAAAAGGGGTTCTTTGTAACACTGAAACACGTGTCTGCAATTTCTGAAACTTAATGCAACTTATTTCTTTTTTTCTTTTCAAGCACACATTACCCTGACAGCTTATGTGCCGTTGGCTTCTGCTGTAACTTTGATATTTATTCCATTTCATCCATTTATATTTTCTCGCAAGTGAACTGCATTGCCCTACTTTACTCTTCTTCGTTTTCCAAGAAGAGTCAGATGAAGGGTCTAAG
This sequence comes from Uloborus diversus, assembly GCF_026930045.1. NCBI lineage: Eukaryota > Metazoa > Arthropoda > Arachnida > Araneae > Uloboridae > Uloborus > Uloborus diversus. The sequence continues at coordinate 123,731,179 of NC_072736.1, forward strand.
TTAAAGTGGCAAAATTTAAAAAAAAAAAAAAAGAAAAAGAAAAAAAAAACCAGATAACTAATACAAATGGCAGGAGAAAATGTCATCTGTTTTGAGACAAGAAATCGTAATAGTACCACTTACCATTAGCATAATTATGAATAGTTGATAAGTGCTGCTACGCAACAGGATTTAGAAAAAAAAAATCAATGGAAGCCTACCTACGGCTTAAATTTTGCACGCGTTTTATTCAAGGCTTTCAAAAGTCCACTTACATCCCTTTGCTTCATACGCTTCGCAAAAACGGAATCCGTGCAACATCCAAATAAAGGAAACTTAAGTAGAAAAATAATTTCAAATGTAAGTAGAATACAATAAGCAAGACGAATAAGTTTTCCAGAACTAATGACTTAGATAAGAAAGTAATGAATCAGAAAAATACACTTGAGGTATGTTTGAGGCTTCCATCTTTTTTATGCCTCAGAAAAGCCATTATGAAGGTAAGTGCTTACGGTGCATAGGCTCTTAGCGTTTCTTAGAAAATTTCTCTCAAGAAAAGGTATGAACACTTCCCGGTCTGCAAATTCAATTAAATGTTCCATTAAAGTTTTAGTGTTTTAAGTGCAGTTTCATGACTGAAACGTGGTTATTCGCAAAACTTTGGAATAGCATGTTAATATATTGTTTATTTATTTATTTGTGCAGAAGCTCAACAATTTCCCATACAAAGAGGACTGAGTAAAAATCGTTTTGCTTCCAGACACACGCAGGAAAAATTTACAACACAAGAGAAGGAAATAGCACTTAGAGCACCTAGGGCATCGGAGGGAATCGAACCAACGATCTCCAGCATAGAAGACGAATTTTTTTTCCAGAGCTACGGACGCCCAATATTGTTAGTAGTAATACGTAAATTATTTAAAAACTTAATGTATTAATGTGCTTAAATTAAACTTTAAGCACATTAGTATAAGATCTGATTTACGTGATTAAAGTTTAATTTAATTAACTGATTTCATTTACGTAAGAGACATTTAGTGTTCGGTCAACTGGGTGGCATAGTGAACTCGTAAGTCTTTGATTCTGAGTTCTGAACCTGCGGGTCACGTGTTCAGTCGGCCAATTTTGAGATGCTGAAAATCGCCAGTGCTCATGTAGTAAAATAACTTGTGGTATGATAAAGATCCTCTAAGGAAGTTGAATCAATACCTCTATGCTTGAAAAGTAAAAAAGAAATAACGACGTTAAACTGTACAAATTAGATTACTGCAGGTTTCGGGGTTACAAGGAACCCATTTTTCAATGCGAAATAAGTAAGATTAAGGATGAAAAGACATTCGCTTTCGTCGGATTGACAGTTTTGTAGTGAATTGCATGAAACGTCTTGGCCGGGACTCGATCCGGGGTCCGATGGGTACGAAGCTTAACGTTAGGCCGATTGTGTGACAGTGGTTATCAATCAGATTGCGCTGTGCGGTAACATGTGTGTACGAAAACGATAACATCTCTTCTTAAGAACGAAAAAGATGATACACAAGGACGCATACATAATTTTGTGCAAATAAATGCAATCTACGCTTCTCAAAAGTGATTGATAAACAGTTGAACTGTTTCCCAGTAATACAGAAGTTTCACTTCTTTTGTGTGTCTTTACGAAACATAGTGTTTCTGTGTCTTTTTCTTCCTTTTTTTTGTGGCTACTGTCTCTTTCTTCGAAGATACATGAATTCGTGCATTACTTTGCCTGAACAAATCTTTGTTTTGTACTGTAAATAAGTAGTACTAGTTTGTCCAAATTGTGTCAAAATTATTTTAAAAACTGCGGCAATACTTAGATCCAAAATGTGCAATTGTGGTTATAGTTCATAATCAACATGAGAAATTACTTTAAAGTTCATTAAAATATTGTATACTAAGCTTATAACTTTCAGAGTAAGAATCTATTTATTTAAGGATATAATTTAATTTTTTTACTGGAACTATACAAAAGTCATTCATTACGCAAGAGAAGGCTTTCCGGATTTTTGAAGTGTTCAACCTGGACAACGGAAGGACCACCTCCCTCCTTCCCAGCCTCGCCAGTATTCAAAATAGTGCACACCCCTGGTTGATTTTTAGTGTTATAAAGAGTATTTTATTCATGATGCTATGAATAAATGGTTACTAATTATGAGCTAGCCTAAACCTGGGGCAATTATAAATAACACAAGCAGATAAATGTAAACATTTTATTTCTTACACGTTAATATTTATAATTTACATTACTAAAAAGAAACACTTTAAACGGGGAATAAAAGTTTGAGCAATGTTTCATTCGCCGTGACTTTTTTAGAAAGCCTTTTTTGGTTTTAATCTTGTAAAACTCTTCGAAAGCCAATCTGATATCCGTTTTAGAAGTTAATGTTTTAAGTAAAAAAAGTAATTATCCTAAATAATCTTTTACAGAAAATTATTTTTAGACTTATTTGGTCATCTGCAATCAAATTTATCTTTCCGGGACGTGAAGTAAACCGACCGGGACGTCTGGCAAGCCTGCGCAAGAGTATCTAAACCACATGATTTAAAATAGCATGGCTGAAACTCTTAACTCAATTGCATATAATAGAAAAACTAATTGCTGATAAATGAACTCAATGTGAACTAATTCACTAAATTATCCTTTTTCTTTAAAGAAGTATTTCAATTTGATTTCGGTAACTCATAAACAATAAGCCGTATAATACATAAGCCGAAATCATTGAATAAAACATTACACTTATTTAAACCTGCTATTACAGTGCATTACTCAAAAGATACTCACTTCAGTCGAACAAGATTTTTTAGAATACATCTCACATAACAATCGTCAATTCTCGGAAAATTTTCTGTATGAATAAACATTAACTTATTAATATTTCACTTAACTTTTTCCATTTCTTCTACTCTTTTCCTCCCAAGATAAACCATACCCTAGCATTGAGTCAATTAAACAGATATCTTATGTAAAAAAATATTCTGAATTAAATTATTCGACAGGAAATTCAATATTCGTTTGTTGCACAAACATTTCAATCGCTGTAGTTGAATAACATATAGACATTTATTTAAACTTCTCGCTCGAAAGGCATTTGCATTTATTTAATGCACAACAATTCCTTTAAACAGTTGAATAAACATTTGAATCAACATAGAATCTCAATCGAAAACGGCCAGAAGGCTGTACTCAATTTAATAGGAAGCTTAAACAGCATTAGGGTAAACATTCAATGATTCAGCACCAAGGAACACAATGAGAATCAAAAACTGAATTCCTTTTCTTGCCGTTCATCCGCGAAAAACGTTTCCAAAGAAGTGTTATTTGCTTCTCGAAATTTCCCTAAAACCAACAATTCTTAAAATATTGAATGAGATCAAAAGCTCTCAGCCGATGTTTCGATGGAAGTCTCTTAAGATTCACTTTTGCTTCGAAGGCACATTTTAGAATACACTAAAGCTACAGAAAAGAGATAAAAATCTCGCTGATAGGGAATCTTTTTTCAAAATTCTTGATAACTTTCTATTTGGGAAATCGAGTTCTTCGATCGTTCGTCTCCAGGGAAATTCTCAAATTCTTTGTACTACAGTTTAAAACATTTATATTTCATCTCAGGTCTCCGAGAAAAGTACGCTTGTTCTTGTGAGTAACACAAAAAAGGAAATGTTACTAGTGTTTCCTAAGCTTAGGATTAGAAGAAATTTGATACAAAATTTCATTGGGGAGAGGTAACCATAAGTTTTTGCTTGAATGATTGGAACCTAAGAATAGTTAAAAAAGAACGAACAGATGGTGCTCGCATCGAAAGAGTTTCCGGTTCAAAATTACATTCCTGATTAGAGTTAATTTTCAATTTTATATACCGACTGGACCTTTCGAAGTTTTCATGAGAAGGGCGGGGGAGGGGATGTATGTAACTAAATGCGTTTAAAAAAAAGAGGAAAAAAACATTAAAAATACATATACAAATGCAGCCTTTCAATATGCTTCTAAAATCCACGGAAGCGATTCATCCCCCCCCCCCCGATCTCCCAAACGACATGATTGGTTCCTTGGATTAATGTGAAGTGCTATGTCATACCAGATAATCAAGTCAAATACCTCCTAAATGTGGCGTTTAGCGATACACACACATGCTATCTGTCTTATATATACACCCTGTCCCAAAAATATAGGCACAAGTATAAAATACAATTCACAATAAAAGTAAAAATGGGGGGATTTTTATTGCATATGTGTTTTATAATAAACAGTACGAGAAACACAAGTTGGGGTTAATTTATTAGAAAAAACATCCTATGTTGAATTTATTTAGAAAAAACATCATATGTTGAATTTATTTAGAAAACAGAAAAGAGGGTGTTCCATAAATGTAGATACTTTTTTTATTTTATAAACTATGCTTAAGTTTAGAAACACAGATACCAACCGTGATTAGAGACAATTGTGTTTTTTTTTCCTCTAATCACTTCAAACACGCGGTTCTCCATCGAAAAATTTCCTTTTGATTTTCGTGCTAGATGCTCTCACAAGGGTCATTCCATACGAAATGAGCAAAATTCGGAAAAAAGTGGTGGCCGCATGGTAACAGATTTTTATGAAATTTGGTCTACAGGTTCCTTTTATGCTTATATAAAAATATCTAAAATATTTTTGCTTAAAATTTTTTATTTGAATAGTTACATGCGATTAAAAATTAGTCAAATTGAACAGCATTCTCATAAATGATAAATGTTGCACTTTGAAGGCATGTATCTTATTAACTATTTAATGAAAACATAAAAGTTATATGTTGTTGCAATCTATGGAGTAGGGTAATTAATCTGATATCAGTAAAATTTTCAAAGGTATTATAGTTAACTTTTAACTGAGTTTCAAAAACTGAAAATATTTCAATTTTCTCATAATTAAGCATTTTATTTTTTAATCTCAATCTTTAAGGAATGCATTAGCTTTGATGAAATTAATACCTAATAATGTGCTAAATATCATAAAAGAAATACCTTACTTTTGAAGTTGTATTTTAACTCCTTTGTCTTCAAAATCAGTTTTAAACTTGGTGACATTTTGTAAAATGATGATTTTCCCCTTCACATACACACAAAAATTCAAATGAGGGAAAATTCAAACAACTTTGAAATTTTACAAGAATATAGAGCTGTGTTTCTACGATTTTCTTGAAGAAACTCAAAATTGGTTTTTGATTTCCAAACGTAAAATAAAATTCAGAAAAATAGCTTTTTTTCTTTGTTTTATGGATTAATTCATACAGTTTCGACGGATGGGTGCGCTCGACCGTTTTTAATTTTTTTTTTTGAAATTCATATTCCTAAAAGCTGCATATGAAAGATGTTTAAAACCACTTTTATTCTTTCTCTCAACTGGACCTTTGATTTTTTAGAGGTCATCAAAAGTGATTTTCGTAGTCAAAAATGGGACCTTTGCATTTTGGCCGAAATCTATTTGAATTACATTTATGGCAGTTAATGTAACGCTTTGATGTTAAAGTGCATAAGTTGATAGTCTTATATGCTGAGTTACGTAGCTGTAAGTTAATAATTAAAATAATGGCAACAGGTTAAAAATCAAGACCAAATGTAAAAATTTTACTCATTTCAAAGGGGGATAACTCACGTAGGGGACGGAAACACAAAATGAAATACAACAAAAACTAATCACTGGAACCATGCTAAACAGAATATGTAACTGTTGCTGCGTGTTGTGCACCCTTTATAGATTACAGCCCCTCAAAAATCGGAAAAATGACGAAAATGACATTTTTAGACCCCCTATAAACCAAAAGGGGATAGAATTAAAAATAAAATTTCCTGGCCAATTGAATATTCCGTTCAAGTACTATGCATGTTATACATATTGTTTTTTGTAATTGGTTTGTAAAAAAGATACAGGTCTTTGAAATTAAGCAATTTTGCTAGTCAATTCACACACTAAAACAGAAAAGTGAAAACTTCATTGCATCTTCTTAAATTACGTATATTGTGCCCTATATAATACATTATACTGAAAAAACATATTGTAATTTTCAACATAAATATTTTAATTTTATAACTTAGAAGTCTTTGAACATGAATGAGTAGTTTATACTGTATGGAACCTGTATGGATTGACCCTTATGTGAAATTACGAGAATTCAAAACACTAGATAAACGACTCAATGATGCAAAAGCAAGTATATCTAACATTTATTTCGATTTTTAAAAAATGTACATTTTAGCAAATACTTCATAAACATGCTTTTCAGAAAATGAAACACGAAAGAAATGGTTTTTTTTGCTAAACTTACAATAAAAAGAACTAACTAATGAAATTTTGCCTAAGTTCAAGTTACTCTAGTAACAAAAATACGCTGATACCAATGATTAAAATTTAATAGCATCTAAAAGGCACTTCAATACATTACATAAAAAAACTTGAGTAAATTTAGAGCATTCCCTCATCTTCAAAAAAACATCTGAAATAGAGGAAAAAAATAAAATTTTCGATTTTTTAAAGTACGATTTCGTCACCAAGAAATTCATAAACAATAACTAAATTAGAGCAGATAGTTAGTTATAGATAGTTTTTCAATCTGAATCATTTTTACTCTTATATTTTCATTAAAAGAGCTAGAAGAGTGATTTGAAATCTGAAGTAAATTGGCAAAATTTCAATATTTGTTAATATCTCAGATTCAAAAAAATATCCGAATAAATTTTACTTTGCTTTTTCCCAATAGAGATTTGTTTATAGATTGCGGAAATATTTATTTTTTAAGTGTACGTTTATAACTTATGGAGTTATTGAGTCACAAACTGGCAGCAATGAACTCTGAAAATTTAGGCTTAGCGTAAGCATCAACTTCTAATGTCAATATAAAAGCAACAAACAGTTTTTAAACTTCCATACTTTGCATTCCCTCATAGATATGCATGGTTTACCTAAATAAAAATTTTCATTGAAATCTGTGACATGTCGGCCACAGCTGATCTGCTCATTTCGCATGGAATGACCCACAAGCTTTTCATTGGAAATAAGTATAGACTACGAGATGGCAAGTTTATAGCATTGATATTAATTATGTTGAAGGCCATTCATGAATTACGTAAGGATGATTTTGGGAATTTTTGACCCCCTCCCCCCATGTAAGGGTAAGTAAGATTTTTTAACTCCCCCCCCCATCTTACGTAAGATTTCATTCCGTTTTTCAAAATAATAATATAAGAAATTTTATATCACTGGAATATTTATTAACTTTACTATTACTGAATATTTTTTATAAGTTTTGTGCAAACAATTATTTAGTAAAAGGAATCTCGACTTAATGTTTTTCTCGACAAATATTTTTTGTATATGATGAGATACTAGTTTAAAGAAAAAGGACATGTCATACATAGTGCAATTCTTTTATAAAATTTTACCCTATTCATTCTTTGAAAAACAAGTAAAAAACAGCTTATCATAGTATGATTTTTACCTTCCAGCAGTAAACGAAATATGATTATTGTCCAACCACTTGACAGCGCTATTTCTAATATAAAGTATCGACTTGGAAAATATTACATAAGAATGGGTCTAACCCCCTCCCCCCCAAAGTAAGGGTATGTAGAGATTTTTCAAACCCCCCTCCATCTCAGGACATTTACGTAATTAATGAATGGTCCCTTGAACCACATATTTGTCGAGTTGGACGGATGAGTAGGCACTTTGGCTGAAATACTCATTTTGGTTTTCCCAGCAAACTCTGTATTAGATCAAAATGATCTTCTAATGCTTGTGTGTGTGCTAGTAGCCATGGGAGTTCATTTTCTTGCAACAAGTTGCAAAAAATGTTTTTCGATTAAGCCCAAAACCACCACAAAATTCTACGTTTAAACTGGGCAAAGAAAATGATATGCTATGGTGACAAGAGGATTTCAACTGCATTTAGTAACGAGAAAAAATGAATTTTGGATGAACCCAACGAATATAAATTGTATTGGTATGATTTATTAGTTTGTCTAGTAGACAGCAAGGTAGAGGGTCAGTAAGGACTATACTGCCGTACTAAGCACAGATGTGGTATCTGCAGTAGAGCTCAAAATGAGAAATTGATGATTAAAGTTTTACAACTCGTTTCTTTGATTTATGACTTAGTTAAATGCTCAACTTGCGGTAGTTGTTTCGTAAATAACTTATCTAAAAACCGTAAAAGTGTATTTTTGTAAAAATCATAATTTAAAATTAATAAATGTAGTTACGACAAATTTTCTTTTAAAAACCTTTTCATATACTAAGCTATTTTCATCGTAAGTGACAATTACTAGGCATTTTTAGGGGTATCTGCACAGATACGACAAAAATAGCTTAGTGAAACGTGCTCAATGTATCATTAAATAATACTGAAAACATCTGCTTTCTTTGGACTTGGCTGTTTCGCTTTATTTTGTTAATACAAATCTAACAGAATCTACCTTTTCTGAAAGATACCATTTTCAAAACTCTAGACAGTTAAAACTGTAATCCGTAACTGTTTTTTATATTCAAAGAATGCGTTTCTTATAATGTTTTATTTTCTAGATTCATTTTTACCGAGCATGAAGATAATTTTGACAGCAGACGATACTTAAATAAAAATATTACTGGCCGTAGAATGAAATGCTTTTTTTTGCATGAAAGAATTAGATGTGAATATTTTACATGCATTTCACTTTTAGAATTTGCATTTTAAATAAACATTTAAATAGAAAAACCTGAATATTTACTTTAACAATTATGCAAAGTTGTATCAGTTTTTATTATCAACCTGTATCAATTATTCAACGGTAAACTAATTTTAATATTCTGTGTTACAATAAACTGCTACATTATTAAATATGCTGCTTTACTAAGGTATAAAAATCGTATCTACAAATTACTAAGGAAAAAAGGGGTAACTGCGCAGATACCACTTTAAAGGCTTAGTATTTGTCACTTACGTTCGGATTGCCTTAGCAAACTAAGCAAATTTGCAGTTACGACTTTTTTCTTAAAGCTTTTTTTAATATTTCGCGTTCACAAATCGCCAAAAAACTTGAGATTCAGGCAAATTAAAGTACTAACGACCACCTGGTGACAATAACTCAATTTTGATAAAATGTACAGATACCACATCTGTGCTTAGCACGGCAGTATAGGTGACTTGGGATTCAATGGACAAACATTATTGGCCATTTGTAGCAAGAAAATGAACTCCCAATACTATTAGCTTGTATCAGAGGACCACCAGACAAAAAGCTAGCTCATGTGTCTAATTTAATTAAAAAGAAATTCAACATGAATTATAACGAAGTCATGGACTTGCCATCACTTAGTGCAGACTTAAATCCAAGGGGAAATATGTTAGAACTTATAGCGTGAGACAATTATAGGAAATTTAGAAAGTCGCCCGTCAAGGTATGACCGGTGAAAACTGCTTCTACATTTGAACGAAGCCATTGCCTGTTTGGTGATATTTTTCATAGTTGAAATTATAACCCTAACCCCAGTGGATGAACCCTAAACTCCAGTAAGTAGCGTTTATTGTTGACTATTTTTTGGTTTCTTTATTCCCCTGAAATGAGTCTTACCAGTAAAACAGCTAAGTTACCGGATCCAGTTCAGCCTTGTCTCAATTAAGCCTTTCCCTGCATGTTACATATTACCAAAGCATAATATCAAATTATCATGTCGTGGCGCGAGTTTCATTGTTGAAACTCGCGAGTTACTCGATCATTGGCTATTACATATATGAGGATGGGAGCCAATATTTTTCAACCCAGGATCTAAAAGCTGCGATAGAGACAGTTCATGGCATGAACTACTATGAACTCTTCCCATAGGTAATACAAAACTTGATATTTTTGTTGAAAAACCGCGTTTTGAGTCCGGTATCAATCTAGTATGTTGTGGCCATCCCGAAACTTTCTTCTATATCTTTCTTAAAATTCTGATCCCTCCCCATGCTTAACAAGGAAGCAATTTTCTCAACAAAAACAAAATTGCACATGCCAAAACTTGACGATATGTAAACCAACGCCTGTTTACATATAGATTCATATTTATTCCAAATTTCATCCAGAACGTAGCATTACTTCTTGAGATAGGGCACTCACAATGGAAAAAAAGAACGTTCGGTTGCGCCACCCCCTTTTCAACTGCTGACGCCAAAATAGAATCATTTCTCATACCCTCTAAGGGTTACTTGTCAATAAATTTTTGTTTAATGACGTTAATTATTTCTTGAGATATAGCAGTCCCAACTGACGACAAAAAACGTTCTATAGCTCAACCTCCGTTTGAGCTATTGACACCAAAATTGAATCAGAACCTGTACCTGTTAGGGGCAACATATGGACCAAATTTTGTTTGATTTCGCCAGTTACTTCTTGCGGAATAGCAGTCACGCAAAACTCAAAAAACGTCCCATTTTCCCACCCCCCCTTGGGGGAATTCGCGCCAAAAACCAATAGGCACAAGTTCACATAGGGGCACATATGTGTACCAAATCTCGTTCGATATTGCATGCGGTAGTTTTTGCTGTAGAGCTTCCACAAAAAAAATTGGTCACACACATACGTGACACACACACACACACACACACACACACACACAGACATTTTCCAAAAATGGTCGAAATGAACTCAGCACACTTTAAAACGTTCGAATCCGTCAAAATTCGAAATTCGAAAATTTACACTAATCCAATATTTTCTTCTATATATTATATTCAGAAGAAAATAAAAACAAGTTCTGAAGGATTGTGACAAGGACTCTGAAAATTTTTGGACAGTCCCAGGATGCTCAAAAGAGGTATGGTCACCATAAGTAAAACTTAAAAAAAAAAAAAAAATAATTCTGAAAAGCAGCCGAGAAGTAAAATAAAAAGCATGCCATTGTAAAAATATATTTTAGAAAAAATAATCACTTACAGTATTATGTGGTTTTTCTTCTATTTATTTTTCTGCAGAATATATTTTGGTATTAAACAAAATCTGTTGTATCCAAAATAGTTTTTGTTCCTTTTATTTCCTGTTATTTCACTTTATTACTTAAGATTTTTGAAAAACAAACTGAACGAGAAATGTAAACAAATATTTATATGCTTATCTTCATCGTATGAATATTTAAACGAGATGCAAGATTAAAAATCTTTGAAGTCTTTATGTTATTCAAAACCAATTCTATTGAAATGTGCTTAGGATGAATGTTTATGCGAAAGGTAGAAAAAATATACTTAAACAGTAGGATACGAACGAAAACTAATGCTAAGAATGGAAGTTAGAATTTTCATTGGATTTTGTTCCGGAATAATGTATTTGTGTGGAAGTCTTAGAAGAGTAATTTAAGAGGATTTTATAGAACAAGATCTTGATTAGAGTTCGCCTTTAGAAAACTGTTTGGGAGATTAAACTTCGTGTTTTCTCATCTGTTGTAGCAGTAAGAAATTACTGATTTATGTATTATGTACGTTTTGTGAAAAAAGAACGTTACCAATATGAATATATAGGGTTACTATTATCTAAATAGGACATATTCTGACACTTTCATCATAATGGGAGGTTAACGAATGAAAGACCGGCGCGGAGTAATGTTTCACCGATTGACTAGTGACTTTTCCATAAAATTTGGATAATTTTATATTTCAAAAAAATTATATTCTTCCTTCACAACGTATTTAAGGTTTTAATCAAAATATTATAAAATCCTAGAAAAAAATTATAATTAAAGAAAATAAATTTGGACGTCTTGAATTAAAATAATATTTTTTGCAATCACGATTTGCCATTGAACCCTGCTTATTGGACTTCTTGTTTCTATAAATAGCTACTGACTCGCGGAAACAACATTTTAAGGGGAGTCAGTACCCCCTGTACCGTCAATGTTAATTTGCACAGGTTCATGTACCTTTTTCTGAAAATCTATTAAAGATACAAGTATGAATTTTTTTCTGTGCCTCAAGTAGACTCTGTTATCTATACTGAAGTAAAATTTTACAGAAAGAAAGCTTATTTTTTTGTACAAAATTCTAATGCGTGAGTCACTGTATTTGTTTCAAAAAATACCATTTTGCCACAGAAAATCAGCTCTATAAAAAAATAATTTCCGAATATGAGAAAAAGTTTACTTCAGTATATGTAGTTAGATGTATGGAATAGGTGGTAAAATTTTCAAAGCCTTACACAATTTAGTTTCTGAGAAAAAGGAACATTTAGTTTTAAAAATACCGTTTCGAGATATTGCAATTTAAAGGGGAAAATCATACCTCATCAAAATAGGTTTTACATTTTTTAAAGCATATTTTAACTTACTTCTAATATGAGCACGTTCAAGATGTTTGTATCATTAAAAAGGTATTGAAATGGAGTTTCAAAACATATAAAAATCAAAAAATCGAATTTTTGAAAGTATTTAGGGTACTGACTCCCCTTAAATGCATTTAATAATTAAAATTTCTTAGTTTTGAATAACTATTGAATACTATTAAGAGTTTTCCTCCTCTTCTATACCAACAAATACAATTAAACTATTGAAATACGACCGAGGCAATTTAAAATACTGGAAACTGCAGCTTAAAGCTACTCTGAATGATTGTACACGAGTAGCTAAATCTAATATCAGCACTGCAATCGTGGAATAGGGAAAAAAATCGACTTATAATGAGGATTAAAAAACATATTTTTTCTTCCAAAACGAGGTCTTTTTTGTGTTGATTTATAATGAGTGGAATGAAATTTTTAGTTTGTTGGAATAATTTTTCATTTTCAATTGCTTTTATGAAAGTCATACTTCGACGTTTTTTACTCCAGGACTCGCACTGAGACGATGATTTATGGGATGTATTTTTTTGAACTTGTTTATAGTAGAAACATCATTAGATAGCCCAGTACATCTTGAGTTTCAGTAGATATGCAATATGCAAAGTATTCTACGCAGTTTTTATAGCATAGATTTTTTTTTTATACTTATGAATTCAGTGTTTCAGAAAAAGCATTCAGTTAAGTTTTTTTTTCAAAGGTAAAATATTATTCTTTGCACATCTCTTTTTCGGAGAATTTCATGCATGCACTAACACAAAAAATCTCCTTCTCTTTCATCAATCTTTATCTTTTTGTCATCTAATTTTGCCTGAGAAAACTCTAAGCGCGATTTGGCTGATTTTTTTTTTTTTTTTTTTGGCAAAACCATTATGAAAACGAACTATGCTAAGAAAAGAAGCTTGATGTCATTTTGAAATATATCAGTTTCGCTTTTTTTTTTACTGTGCTCTCCATATAATTCAGGACATAGACTTTGATCATCTATCTTTTTTTCAAAAAGTATTTTATACTTTTATATACGTACATAAAAAGAAAGAAAAAAAACGAAAAGCTGTGCATTTTTGTATTTTCTGTAATGTTTATCAATGGAGGTTTACAATAAAAAATATAGGTGCAGCATCTAAATTCTAGAATGTGTGGGGTTAAGTAGTCAACTATAATAAAATTTTCTCTGCTGGAAATGTTTTAAATGCAAGATTTTAAAATCTGACTAATCTTTTCTATTACTTTTACCCTTTTCTACGAGCATATTTTAGTGTCGCTTAAATTTCAGCTTGCTAGAATTTTCAATGTATTAGTTCCGGTACTTAAAACAAATAAGTTTTCGTTTCTAACTTTATTGCATTTATTTGGATTTTTTGAGCAGTGAAAATTGTTTATTCATCTCATTTCGATCAATGCCTGGTGTACATCTCAAATAATTATCTAATCTATTCGCCTTGCGATTAGTACTTAATAGTCACATGACTTTTCATTGAATAACTTCTACAAAACTAATGACCCGAACTTTATTTTTATGATAAAGTTTATGGGAAATTCAACCTTAGTTTTTCATAAAAATATTAAACGACTCATCAAGGATTTTGAAAAATTCGTTATTTTGGAAATTTTTGCATTAGAAATTCACGCCACGTCGATTACCGCTGTTCTAGCACAGGTAACTATCAATAATATCTTTTCACAACGTAAACACCCAAAATTATATAATGCAGTTCATCAAATTTGGAAAATTTTGTTCAATACTTACATCTTCACTGCAGCAAAAAAAAAAAAAAAAAAAAAACAATTATATATATATATTCTTGGAAAGCAATTGTCAGCAAGTGCGCCAAATTTTTGCCAAAAAAAAAAAAAAAAAAAAAAAAAAAAAAAAACAAGAGGGTAAAATAAAAGTTAATTAAGTTTTTGGAATAAATCCGGAATCTCCCAAGGAACCTTAGATACGTTAATAGTAGTAGCTTGTCACCTTACTGATTTCCAAGAAAAGATGATAAAGTAAATATGAACGAAGCTAACGCAGAGTTGCAAGACAAAATAAGTATTTATAGGTATTATGAGTAATTGCAATACAAAATTATTTATAAAATAAAAGTAAAATCTGTGACCTACTTCCCCCGATTAATTATAATTTGAATTTCGAAACTTTGAATTCAAATTATGTTTTTCGCAATCACGAGTTGCGACAAGACCCTACTGATTAGAGTTATTGTTTCTAGAAATGGCTCCCGTCCCCAAGCATGTCCCTCCTCCTGGGTGTTTACGTGTGTATAGTTGTGTGTGTAGGCTTACGTGTGCGCACGTAGGGGAGTGAATATGACCATGCGTGTGTAGGACATGGACGCCACCGCCCAGCAAAAGTGGATTCCGGGGGACAGTGCTCAGGACCAGCCGCGCCGTCGCCGGTGGACGGTGGTGCTGCAGCCCTGGTCCAAGCTGAAAAAGGAACCGTAACGTCAAGGACAGTCAAATGAAAGCAAGAAGCAATCGTGATTGCTCAAAAATGGAATGTAAATTTCTAACCAAGCCTGAATTTAAACCTCAATTTGCGCAGATGTTTTTCGTTATAAATAGTGCTTTACGAAGTAGCATTTTGGCAGAGTAAACAAGTTCTGAGTAATTGGTCACCTCCTCCTCGGTGGAGTACAGAGTATCAATAGTGAAAAATTGACGTACTGATAATTAATTTTCCATTTATTGAAATATAAATGTGGATCTTTAGCATTAAATCCTTTTTGTAATTAAATTAAATTTGAAATGTAAATTAAGGACCTCATACAGAATTTTGGCAAAAAAAAAAAGGGGAAAAAGTGAGAACTACAGTTATGGGCATGGTTAACAGTTTATTTATTTTTTTTTTCAGTTCTTGAGCCGCAATGTTGAGGTTTTAGTTCATGGAAAATAATCTTATTCTCACGATGTAAGAACTTTGAAAATACGCTTCCATAGCTATGAAATTTTCATAATTTTCAACTATGATTTATATATTTTTTGGCATAAAATATAAGAGACTGGTGTGACCAGTTATAGTTACCTTCGCTTAGTTATGGTCATACTCGAAATTAGTAATCATGCTAGATCAATTCATTTAATTTCAGAAAATACGCAAAAAAGTACTCAACTACATCAAAACACTTAATTTTCTTAAAGTAAAATCAAATTTCAACTTACAAATTCGAGCGACATTAAAATAAAAAACAGATAACTGAGAAATCGCTTTTGAATAGTTCGTCTGAAAAACAGGAACAAAAATAAATAAATAAATGAATAAAACAATATAATTATTCTATTGGATTTTTTATTTAACGTCTGCAAAATTTAGCATATGTTTTAAAATTAATTCTAAATACCAATTTTGAGTAAGAATGGTCAAAAAATCAATTATGATCAAGTGTGCTCATGACGGAAATAAATACTTAATTTTACTTCAATAGCTATGAGTACATCAGCTTAAAAGGATCTTAAGGGGGATGTCTTAATTAATGACGAAAATGCACCCGTATGATCGAAAACAAAGCTAAGGAATGATTACATACCAATAAAACTGAGATCTGATAAGAAACAGCAATGTCAGGACCTTAAGAAAAAAAACCTTGAAAAACCTGAATGCAAATAAAACTGCATTTTTTCCTTTTTAAATATTTTGTTTCATAGATAAAATTTGGAATAAACGTGGTGGGGGAGTTCTTGAAAGATACTATTTTGAGAATCCACTGATTGTCTTCCTGTAATATCGATCACAAACATGATATTGACAATAGAAGACAAACTTTCTATTACTGGTTGGCAGCCCATAACTATAGTTGAGGCACACCTAACCTAGCTGCATTGTGAAGGTTACACAGATCCCAATTTCAGCATTACGACGCTTCTAGGTTACATTTGTCCCTAACTAATCATTTTTCTTAGTTTACAAAAACTTTATGTGTCGTAAAGTATTGGCTTTAGATATTCGCTCCCTCTTCCATGTGTGCAACATAGGACATAAAAAGAAAATGTTGCATTTTGTTTACTTAATCCTTTGCAAGGGTGTGACATTGTTTGCATATACAGGGTGTCTCGTTTTAACCAGCAAGAACCTTTACTTTCGCAACCGTTAGTCTTAGATGCATACTTCCAATTTCAAAAATGTCCAAAATCAGATGCAGAGCTAAGATATGGAGAGTTTGAAGAGAAAATAAAAATGAATCATAAATTTAAAAATTTATCTTTTTAAACGGGTCCTAGGTTCCCTAACTTATATTTAGGGAAATAATCTCCATTGAAAGATATTACTAAGCAAAAAATTAATATTTGTGGGACTAAAACTCAAGGATATATTCGAGTTTAAAGTTTTAAGGGATCATATAGAAGATGAGATTCGAACTTATCGCCCTTTAATAATAATGACAGGTTGTCGAAGTAAAAAAAAAAGTATTTATGTTTTTCATTGCTTTTCAAAAATAAATGCAAAGTTATGACATGATACGCAAAAACACATAACAAAACCTCAATCAATTTATAAAACCACACTCTATGCACACATGTAATTTTAAATTCTTGTTAACCGCTATATTTTCTCCCAAAAGGGGTTATTGACGGCGAGTGAAAAGTGGTGTAGGTCACAAAACGCTGGTCGTACTAAGGTCGTAGTGAATATTGTTCGTACTAATTTCAAACTTTTTGTGTTGGAATTATTTTTCAATGGAGAATATTTCTCCGACTATAAAGGACCTAGAGCCCGTATAAAAAGTTTTTTTTTGGCTTCTTTTTATTTTTGCTTCAAACTTTCAATGGGTACCTTAACTCTGCATATGATTTTGAAAATTTTTGCATTTGGAAGTATGCATCTAGGTCTAACGGTTGCGGAAATAGAGGTCTTGCAGGTGACAACGGAACACCCTGTATATTTGCACTTTGTTCTCAGAATTTGAAAAATTGACATGTAATTTCTATTTTTTTTTCAGTAGAAACTCGTTTATCCGCATCTGTGGTTTATACGGATCGATTTTTTAGAGTTAAAAAAAATACAATCGCTAAAATATTTATTCTAAATTAGATAGCAAGAATGGAACTATACATTCGTCAAATATTTGCATAAAATGTATTACTTCAGCAGTGGGTGGTGCAATAAATTGTGGTAATCTAACAAACATGGAGTATTCCGAGTGACAGTCCGACACCACTGCAACTCCACTATAAATATTAAATTATTTGCGAGTAACAATCCTACGTAGTTTTGTCACAAGGCGTCTTGTTTCACTGTGATAAAAGATAAGTCTGCTTATTTACAAATATGTTTTGCTCATTACCCATTTTATCCAAAATTATCCAGATTTTTGTTTTTCCAGATTGTCTTTGATCTTCGTCAGTCCAGATAAAAGAAGTTGTACTGTATCTGAATGCAAGGAATCATTTTGTAGCATAATATAAAAATTCAAATTTCGAAAATATTTTTTCTTGCACAGAAAAAATATTGATTTGTACATGTTGCGGGTATAACTCTACAGCCACAGTTGCAGTACGTACAAATAGGTAAATTTTTTTATTTTAGAAAGTTGATACTTTATATTACACAAGTGATACCCGCACGGCTTTGCCCGTAATAGAAAAATCAAAAGGTCTTTTGGTTTACCTGTATATTTACAAATCATGTACGGTGAATTTTCTCGCCAGTTAGCTTGTACGTATCTTACGGTTCCACGTTATGATAATTTCGTATCTCACCAATTGGCTTGTGCCCATGTTACGGTTCCACGTTTTGATAATTTCGTAAAAAACTCGTCCATCTTATGATATTTCTGTTCTTAAAATTGGAATAGAAAAAGAACTACATTGAATTTTCGAAAAATCGCTTCGAGGTGCACACCCCCATGCTACATACTAACTTTGTGCCAAATTTCATGAAAATTGGCCGAACGGTTTAGGCGCTATGCACGTCACAGACATCCTACAGACATCCTCCGGACAGGGAGACTTTCAGCTTTATTATTAGTAAAGAAGAATACATGATGGTTCCTTATAGTCAGATATATAGAAATTAAACTAGAATAAAGTTTTAATAATATTAGAATTATATAATTTAAATTGGAATAGAATTTTAGATTTTCGGGACTGAAATGCTAATACAGTAGAACCTCGTTCATCCGGAATCCAGTTATCCGGATGTACGGTTTATCTGGATCAAATTTGTAGGGTTAAAAATTATATTTACCTTAAAATACGATTGCAAGAACAGAACTACAAATACGCCAAATATTCGGTTTTTACTTCGATTAAGCATAGAGCATAGAACGTACATTAAAGTATAGTACTAAATTATAGCATATTTAGAGTGTCAGTTCGACACCTATGCAGCTGAACTATAAACGATAAAGTGTTTGCGAGAAACGGTAGTATGTAGCTTTGATACAAAGCATATCTTTTTTTTTACTGTAATAAAAGATAAGTTTTTTTTATATTTAAGAACGCGCTTTGCTTATTTGCCAGATTATCCGGATTTTCGTTTATCCGGACTGCTTTTGGTCCCAGTTAAATGAAGTTGTACTGTATACAGTAAACTTCCGGTTATCCGCGATTCATTTAGCAATCAGGAACATGTATTTTCGAAGCAAAAAGGGAACACCAATGGCAGTTTTTTCTCTCGAAAAATTGTAAGTTTTAAACTCTGTTGTTTTGTCTTATTTATTTGTTTGCGTATTTATTTATTTATTATTGCGCTTTCTTCATCGTACATACACTTGTTCTTTATTAATTGTTAAGTTCTATTGGGTAAAAATACAAAGCATTTTTTCTGTACTGTAATTTTTTTTCCTGTTTGTAGAAAATATTATGCATCAATACAGCCATGTTTATGAGGAACAACAATTTTTCCTATATTATTCTCTCATTTCAGCCGTTTTGTGGTTTATTGGCGATTTTTATTATCCGGGGTGCTTGTGCGAATTCCGTGGATAATCGGGAGTTTATTGTATGTGTTAAAAATGTCACACTCGTGCAGATGCATTGAGCATGTTGTCTTTGAAAAAAATCTTTATAAAGCTACTTGTTAACCCCTACTCACAAAGGAGTTATGAGTTTGACGTGTCTGTGTATGTGTGTGTCAGTGTATTTGTCTGTGGCACTGTAGCACCTATACGGATGGAACGATTTTGAACAAAAAAAAAAAAGTTTTACAGGAGAGTTGATCGAGAGTGTTCTTAGCTAGGTTGCGTCTTCGGATGACATTAATTAACGAAGATAATAATTAAAAACCTCTATAAGATTTTTCGCGGTTTTTGTAGTGAAAACATACTTAGAAATTAAAAAATTTAGTGCAAAATAAAGAGTCATTTTTTCTGCGTCTGATGGAATGTGTTTGGAACTTCCATGTTATATGCAATTCAAATTATAATGTTTTTTCAAAGAAGATTTAACTATGACTAAGCCTTTATTCTCGCGATTAGTAACCGAATTCATTGTTGGCCGACAAGGAAAGCAAACGCAATGATTTAAAATTCTTATCTGTTGCCTCTTTCTATTGGTTAACAAATAAAGTACTTGCAATTGATTTTCAATAGAAAAGGCTTTTAAAAGGATTCTTCGTAATTAATTTTATAAAAGTAGGAACTACCAAAGAATTTGCAACGCAGCTAATTGCGTCATTTTCCCGTATCCATTTAACTTTCAAGTATCAGCCTTTAAATAACAAAAATGTGTTTTAGAAATCGTTAGAGCCCATAATGCTTGTTATGGTATTTATAATTGTCAGAAAGTATATATTAAAACGAACTTTTCAAAATATTTTATTCAAGAATTCATTTTATTTCCACAGAACAGTATCAAATCCCTGAGGCAAATAAACACCTCATTAACACGGTCAATTACAAGATTTTAATGAATTCTACAAAACGTAAATTTGTGCTGATTTGAGAGGCAATTTTCTTTTTAACCCTAAAGGGTCGGTGCATTTCCAAGAGAGAAAAATACTTTAATGCCATTTAATCATGCACAAGCAATTGTATGCACCGAAAGTTAACTAGCATAATTATCATGGTTTTCAAAGAATTTCCCCAGCATTTATTTCATATCTTCTTTTCTTGGAAAAATGTGCAATTAATTTTGTCGACAACTAGTGCGCGATTTTGTATTCTTTAAATTCTATTCAGTAACCAAGACTTGTAAACACCCTTTGTTCGCGTGTTGATTGTAAATGGAGGATTAAAGAGGAGCTAAAAAGGAAAGAAGGTTTGGAAAAATGAAACTTATTTGCTTTGCTTCGCACTTTGAAATTGGAACTTTGATACAATGTTGATCGGTTGTTTCTAATCAACTAGTTTGTGAGGGCACTGCCACATTAACGACGATTTTAAAAAGCGAGTTTTTATTGAAGTTTGTTTGATTGTTTGCGGTAGTAGAAGAAAATGCATCAAAAACCCTGAAATTCGTTCAGATTTTCTTTTTTAAAGAGAATTGTTGCCAATTACAAGAAAATATTTGTTATGTTTACTGTGCAGAGAAAATTTCAAACTTCGTTTCAGAGCAACAACAAAATGGAGAAAAAGAAGTGGGAACCGATATTCATTTAAGATTTAGTAAAACTTATTTTATACACGAAAGACAATTGTGCTTTTTTAAGTGTACTTCTCAATCAAAAATACCAAAATTAAATTTCATCAGTAAGCTGGCCTAACCAGTGGCTGCACATACCCCAATGAATGAATACTTTCTATTTATTTATTTACTTATTTAATATGGCTTCAAAAAATTCTCTTAGAGGAATTGGCAGCAGTAACTATTTTGTATGCAAAGCCAAAAAGGAAAACAAAATATAAGGAAAAAAGAAAAAAGACCCTGAAAAGTATCAAAAACGTCAAATTTCTGAAATACTAATTTCACGAACCATTGAGTGGGGGAAATTCAAGTTCCTTAAAAAATGAGGAAGATAATAAGTATAAAAGAAGTTAGAAAACAATATATTGTGCCATTCTTTTAGAACCGAAACATTGAATACAAATTACAATTGATAAAGCAAACCTTATACGAAAATTGCCAACAAGAAAACTATCCGATCCCTTTAAAAATAGTGATAACAAAAACGTGCCATTCTCACACGGAGTAAACAAGTTGCACATTTCCCGATCTTAAATTTTTTCATTGCTCTTTAAAAACATTTTTTTGAAAATGTTTACATTTCCTACTTTTGCACTATTTTTAAAACTTGAAATTTTCAAAATGGGGTGAAACATTAAGGTCGTCAATGCTAGATGAGTTGCAAAAGAAAGTAAAAGATGAAAGATTTCCAAATTTTTTGTCAGTTCACAAATAATTTTTGAGTGTCTTAGATGCATCAAATAAAGTGATTACGGTAGTTGATGCATTTTTTTTTCCTTTTGAGAGAAACGGGTAAAGAAACAGGAGGGAAACTTTTATATGATAAATTCAAAATTGCATAAAGTCAGGAAGAAACAGTTTGTACTAACAACAAATTTTTAAAAGTTATTGTGTCCTTTATTTTTTTACGCTCGGTTTTATTTAATTTCACCACCTTTCCCTTTGTTACGTCTTGAAGAGAGAGTAACAAAGTGGTCAATATATCGGCGCCTGGTGCGAATGTATTATTAGGGGCATGGCCGTAACCAGAAAATAATTTCGTAGAGGGTTTAAAAACTTTCATGCGGAGTTTTGCGCTATTTGTGCTAATATTCAAGTCGTCGGGTTATCTATTATAAGAGCGTTTTATGCAATTAATATACATATAAAAGACATTTGAGTTTTGGAACAATATTTTTTGGAAATTTTCAAATATAAACGAACATTTAAATGTCAAACGGAACTTTTCGGAAGGGGGGCTTGAACCCTAAGAACCCGCCCCCCCCTTTGTATACGGCCCAGACTAGGGATTGTTCCGATGTAGGAGGTCAATTCGCGATGAATACCAACGCTACTAAACAGCTAATTTATTAACAGTAACAGTAATGCAATAAATACGATTTTTGGTCAGAATGGATTTTGAACTTCAAAAGAAATAAATCTTTAATTTTTTGACTCTGATTAAACTTTAGACTTAAATAAATATAACGGAAAAATATCCAAAGCTTTGTTATGTGATACTTCTTTTTTTTAATTACATTAAACTTGCATATTGTAAAATCTGATTTCAGTCATGTTGGTTCCATTTTAATAGATAGGAGAGATAAATTTGAGTAGAGAGTGAGTTCCGACGTGACGTAAGATTGAGACTAAGAAATTTCAAACACAAACATTGCTTACCTTGCAAACCTTATAAAGCATCGAATTCTCATTAATTAAGGTAAAAATTTACTTTTTTAAACATAACTACAAGGCTCCTCATCCTGCTCGTTGCCGCTCACCAACCCTCGAAGATGGCTTCGCAATCTTATTTGGATCGCGAAAATTTATGTCGTCAGTTAGGAAGAATCCGATTAAACTTCGCGTTGTGTAGAACCAAAATGAGAATCCCTCTTCCCTCCCTTAGAAAAAGAGAATTTAAATACAGAGCTTATTGTAATTAAAACAATAGTAAAATTCTACGCCCATCCGAAGAGAAAAGAAAGTGAGATTACGCATAGCAAAATTAATTTGAAAGAAAAAAAAAAAAGCTTCGGAGAGCACTTTACATCTTGACACCAAACTAATCTGTACTAAATTTAACATCTATAGGGAATAAAGAGCTCATGAGCAATGTCTTTCAAATGACGTAGAATGTTAAGGGTCGTGTGAAGTCTTTCACTCCCTGAATAGGCAATTAATGTAAAATTTTAGCTTTTAGAACAGAAGCAGAAAAAAAAAATTGCTCCAAGGTGCAAATTCTCGGGGTCCAAAGCAATTTTTTAAAACCAAATTTCAAGACTGTAAGTGCTATAGGGTCTTCTGAACGTGCAACAGTCACAGACACAAATTCACAGTTTCTTCGACATTATTTTTCTTCTAATACTATACAGAGAAAAAATCAGTTAACCAACATATCTTTTTCTCTATTTAAACGTTTTTTGGGAGCGAGAGCGATAAGAACAAATTATTAGGGGCCCATGATCAAAATTTTTTTCAGCCCCTGGTCTAGAATGAACTGTTTTTTCCCTTTCATTTCCAGTAGAAATATATCGTTATTAACACTTTCTCTTTTAAGAAACACTTTTAATTCGTTTGCTCATCTTTTATCCGAAGGAATCTAAAATTCATTAATATTCATCCAATACAAATGTTCTGCAGGCGATAACAACGGAAATTCCTACACGCTCACTTCGATAATTTAATGCTGATGAAACAAAGCTGGATCATCCTCCGTATTAAATAAGTATCTTTTCTAATAAGACGCCACATCATGACAGCAGCCTCTTCAATAAATTTCGGAGATAATGTTTCCTCCTGAAGTAAAAGTCTCACGATTAAGCATGGAGTTGTAGTATGATTTTCATTTATACGGAGATAATCTTCCAAGCACCTAAGTTGCTGCCCTTATTATTGAAAGTTATAAACAATACTCATTAACAAAGAAGTTTGCCAAAAGAGATTCAGTCATTTTGTGAAATTGTTTCTTGTTTGTTGCGGTGCAAGTAAATGAAAACTCGGGATTGGTGAATGTTCAACAGAATAAATTGTATTGCCGGAGGAGATCATGCGTCACGGAATACTTTGCAATACAATATAATGAAATAATATCTTGGGTTTTGCCCTATTTAATGAACAACCCTTTGATGAGCAACACTCATTTTTCTTCGGGGGAGGGGGGCATTTTGTTCCAATTGTTATGCGTGTTTTAAGTAACCGCTTGTGCACCGTGACGTACGTCATCAAATTACCGTGGCCCAAAACTAGGACGCCCAGACGTACATGCGTACTTCAGTATTCCATTTTAGTACATTCACTTTAAGTGTAGGAGTGGGGGAGACATTTTGTTCCAATTGCTATGCGTGTTTTAAGTAACCGCTTGTGCACCGTTCAGTATGTCATCAAATTATCGGGACCCAAAACTATGACGCGCAGACATACATGCGTACAGTATTCTATTTTAGTATATTCACTGTAAGTGTCGCTTGGTTATTCCATTTAGCAGGAAAGTTGTGGTTCTTTAATGTGAGCTTCATCATATGTCGATTATTTGCTTTCTGCACTGTTAAAAATTCAGGAAGATTTTCTGGTAATTGTTACTGTAAAATTGCATCGCCGACGCATCGCTGATTTTTACGGTAATTTATACCGGAGAAATAAGCGATCCCAGCGCCAACTGGTTGCTGTGGCCTACCGAGGAAACCGTAAAATTTTACAGTAACATTTGATTTTTACGGTAATAGTTACTGGCAACATGGATGCCAGTAACAATTACCGTAAATTTTCCGGAAAATTTTTAACAGTGTGTCGCAAACTAGATGGCGATAGTTATTAATCGAAATTGAGCGGTTGCTTATGTAACACGTGAGGATGCGTTAGGAATGCGCGTTTTGATTCCACCTGTAATTTGATACAGGCCCCTAATTAGACTTTTAGTTCTAGGAGGGTTTTAGAAATTTATATGATCAATTTAATTTGATTTCAATCTTACATTCTATTCTTAATTTGCGTAACAGTAGGTTATTGAAATGAGGGGTGCTGTTTTAATGGCATTAACATGGGCAAATGTAAAAGAATATGTATCGATTAAATGAAGAAAGAAAAACCCCGTTGCGTACACTACATAACTTCGATCCTGTTAAATATTGGATGTCTTTTTAATAACTCAAAATAATAAATGAGTAACGTGCGTTAAAGATAATACTTCCTAAATTAATATTTTTGAGACATTTACAAAATATGTTATGCATAGAGATTGGATCTTTCTAGCTTAAATAATTTGGATGGTTTTGTTAGCGTCAAGTATTAAAAATGTCAAAGAAAACGCTGTATTGTTTTGTAAGAAATGATGTTCGAAATAATTGCAATTGCGGAGATCACGCACTGAGTTTGAACAATTCTTCAATAATAATTTCATTTTTCAAATAAAGTTAAAAAATAGTAAAAAAAAGTTAACTAAGAAGGATAATGATAAGCATTTCTTGCAATGGTTTTTAGAGATTATTTTCGGAAAAAAAAGTTTTGGAGAGGGTTGGAGCCCTAGAAACTCACCTCTTAAATACGGTCCTGATTTGACAATACTGCCGTGTGCAGGTAAACGGCAGTAACTGCAGATTTTTCGATTTTCATTTTTTTGCATTTTTGAAATCTTTATTACTATAGTTTTATGGTACAAAAACTTTTATTTGACTGCCTCAGAAAAAAAAGCATTTTTTTATCAGTGGTAATTAGCAGTAACTGCTTTTTTAGCAACATTTTGCGGGAAGTCAGCAGTATGTACATACTGCTCTTTACCTGCCCTCGGAAGAACGAAAACTTTCTCCCGTGGTCTGGTAAACGGCAGTAATTGCTTTTGTCGCTACATTTTGCAGGTAATTGGCAGAATGCACTTACTGCTCTTTACCTGCACACGGAAGAACGAAAACTTTCTCCCGTGGGCAGGCAAACGGCAGTAACTGCAAATTTTTTGATTTTCATGAAATTTTTTGCAAATGATCTGCCGTGGGAGGGTAAATGGCAGTAACTGCAATTTTTTCCATTTTCTTTTCTTTTTTTTTGGAATTTTTCAAATCTATGCTTCTTCAGTTTTATGGTGCAAACATGTTTATTTGGTTAGCGCTAAATAAAAGCATTTTTTTTTTATCAGTGGTGATTAGCAGTAACTGATATTATCGCTACATTATGCAGGTAATCAGCAGTATGTACTTACTGCTCTATACCTGCCCATAACCATTGTCTGGAGAATGGAACATAAATGAATCGCCGCCAAAACTTGAACAAAGACGCATAAACGGTTTTCGTGATTTCTTTTTAGCTCAACTAAGGGCAAGCAGTAACGCCCCGATGGGAGGTCATTGTGTGACCTCTCAAAAATTTCCTTGATTTGGCAAATTTAGAGAAAATATTGCATTTTTAAAAATGATTCCTAGTCATTAGATGTAGGTATGCGTGCCAGGTCGTATTTTATCTTTCGGCAAAATTTGGGAATTACCGTCTCTCGTACTTGAGCGAAAGAGATACTTAAAAGGGGGAAATACTTAGGCAAAATAATCATACTTCAGCTTTACTAATAATAAAGCTGAAAGTCTCTCTGTCCGGAGGATGTCTAGATGTCTGGATGTCTGTAGGATGCCTGGATGTCTGTGACGCGCATAGCGCCTAAACCGTTCGGCCGATTTTCATGAAATTTGGCACAAAAATAGTTTGTAGCATGGGGGTGTGCACCTCAAAGCGATTTTTCGAAAATTCGATTTTATTCTTTTTATATTCTAATTTTAAGAAACTTTTTCCGAGCAAATGATCACAACGTGGAATAGTAAATTACGAAATCATCATAACGTGGAACCGTTATGAGCCATGGGCGAGCCATTTAACAATTGGCGAGAAATTCATCCTCCATTATTTGTTAATATACAGGCGAACCAATGACCTTTTAATTTTCTACTACGGGCAAAGCCGTGCGGGTGCCACTAGTTACTAATGATAAAGCTGAAAGTCTCTCTGTCCGGAGGATGTCTGGATGTCTGTAGGATGTTTGTGACGCGCATCGCGCCTAGACAATTAGGCCGATTTTCATGAAATTTGGCACAAAGTTAGTATGTAGCATGGGGGTGTGCACCTCGAAGCGATTTTTCGAAAATTCGATGTGGTTCTTTTTCTATTCCAATTTTAAGAAAAAAAATATCATAAGATGGACGAGTAAATTACGAAATTACCATAACGTGGAACCGTAACATGGGCACAAGCCAATTGGCGAGATACGAAATTATCATAAGGTGGAACCGTAAGATGGGTACAAGCCAACTGGCGAGAAAATTCACCATACATTATTTGTAAGTATACAGGCGAACCAAAAGATCTTTTGATTTTTCTATTACGGGCAAAGCCGTGCGGGTATCACTAGTAATAAATAAAGCTGAAAGTCTCTTTGTCCGGATCTCTCTCTGTCTGTCAGGATCTCTGTGACGCGCATAGCGCCTAGACCGTTCGACCGATTTTCATGAAATTTGGCACAGAATTAGTTTGTAGCATGGGGGTGTGAACCTCAAAGCGATTTTTCGAACATTTGATGTGGTTCTTTTTTTATTCCAATTTTAAGACAAAATGATGGACGAGTAAACTACGAAATTATCATAACGTAGAACAGTAACATGGGAACAAGGGAATATTCGTGAAATTCACCATACATTATTTGTAAATATACAAGCGAACCAGAAGACCTTTTAATTTTTGTACTACGGGCAAAGCCGTGCGGGTACCACTAGTTTCAAATAAAGTCGAAGAAAACGTTTTGTAATTTCACAGCCCTCAAACATTAAAAAAAAAATCTTTGATTCTTCATATCCGTGTTTTAAAAACTATAAAACAAAATTATTTTTTGCTAATGTGCAGTTATAGAAGATAACATACGAGTAAACACAAGTAATGCTTGGCAGACGATAAATAAACGTGTAGCAACAGAACGATTATGTTCCATTTGTTTTGTTTTGTCGCAGACGATATTTTTCACAATTTGTAATATATACTGAGCTGCTGCACTTTTAGTAGTTCGATGAGAGTCATTGTTAACACACGAAGCATTTCTTTTGCCTAAATTTTTATGGATATTTATTGCTTTATTGCAAAGTGCGGAACATTAAGCAATTTGTCGTAGTTTTAAAAATGCCTAAAGAATCTTCCAGTTGCCAAGTGACAACGTATGAACATTAAAGTGTTTTCGACAATGCCGTAAGCAATCAAAACATATGCCTTTTTATTTTATTTTTAAATTATATTTCATTTATTGATATTAAATTTATGTCAAGTGTATACACGGTATTATTTATTTTTTAAAGTAAATAAAAAATATTATTCACATTGCAATAAATATACTTCGTAATGGCATATCTACTCCGTATTATGTTGAATTTGTAATTATTGGTCATTCGATAGTACATTGTGCAGTTACTGCTGATTACCAGTAAAAGTGCATGAAAATTACTACTGCGAAGTGCAGGTAAACGGCAGTATCTGCTTTAATTAAAATTTTGATTGCAAAATCAAATTGAAACAAACTGCCCAAAAAATACTTCGATATAAACATATAGAATAGCCTAAAATCAAATTTCAATATTTAATTGATGTTTGTGGGAAATCAAAAACGCGTTTCTTCAAATATCTCAGAAACTCATTTTTGTAGATACTGCCGTTTACCTGCACACAGCAGAATAGGTGATACTAAAACATATTGAAATTGTACTCATGTTCTTTTTTTCATGCATTTAATTTCCGCTATGTGTTTTCTGCAAAACTTTGCTTTGTTCCCCAGATAACTATGGTGTAACTATTGTGTATTTTTTTTTGAGTGTAAAAATAATGTATTTTAATTCATATAATACTCATGTGTTCTGAATTTGAATCCATCCAAACTACTATTTCAAGTAAATCTAAGAAATCTGGTTTTAGTGTCTTTTATGCTAAAATGAAAATGGTGCGCAAATCATTAAGCGTTTCTAGACTTACTTTTAAGTAAGTAAAAAAAAACCTCTGCATCGTAAAAAGACATACGATATTGGTGAAACTTTTTACATTCTAAACTGTTACTTCACTCGCACGTTTTCTCTCAAGCGAATCTCTTGTTCTTTCTGCGCCTGACTTAGGCATATTCACAACAAAATTTTCTATATTTAATGAAGAAAATAGATTAACTAGATACTAATAGATAAAACTAAGCGTTACTCGAAACCTGCTTTTTAATTGTTCCCAAAAACAATGAAAAATAATAGCTATAAAGCTAATTTTTATCTTCACGAATAACAAAGCTCAAAGTCTCTCTGTCCGGATATCGGGATTTCTGTCTGGATCTCTGTGACGCGCACAGAGCCTAAACCGTTCCCGTGTTTCGATTAATACAAGCTAGCTGGACAAAAGTTCAGAATTCATCATTTCATCACACAAAATTAAAGTGTTCCTAAATTCAAATGATTTAATTGTTCAAGATGGATATTATTTATACTATTAAGTGTTTTTTTTCAAATTTAATTACTGTATCTGATAATTAAACAATATTAAATGTTTTTTTTAAAGATAAACGAAGGCATTTTTGCTCGCTTAAAACCTTTCAAGTGATGGTAATGATTTTACCCGTTTGTACCCGGGCCAAATTTTCTGTATATAATAGCTGTACTTTTCCCATTGTTAATAAGGCAGATTATAGTCTGCACACTCTAGTACAACATTTTTTCCCCTCTAGAGTACTTTCTTTTGAGTAGGGATTTCTTTGAAGAATTATTGAAACACCCAAAGCTTTGGGTAAAAAATATATGTTGTACTCGAGTGTGCTGACTATAATGTGTCTTATTATTAATGGGAAAGCTGTAACTACTATATACAGAAAATTTAAGCTGGGTACAAAAGGGTACACGTCATTGCCATCACTTGAAAGTTTTGAAACAAGAGAAAAATCCTTCGTTCGTCTTTTAAATTTTTTTTTTAATATTGTTTAACTATCAGATATATTAATTAAATTAGAAAAAAAAGCACTTACTAGTATAAAAAATATCCATTTTGAAGAATAAAATCATATGAAAGGAACACTTTGATTTTGTGTGATGAAATGATGTCCCTAACTCAACTGATTTATTCAATTAGAAACGGGTACGTTCCTTTGAACCTTATTTCTCACGTGACGGAAGGGAGTTAGATATAAACAAATAACTAAGTATCATGTTTTTGTTTATTGTTTGCATTATCCCAATACCAAAGTTTAGAATTTTGAACATGACTTTTGTCCATCTAGCTTGTACTAATCGAAACACTGTGCGTTCGGCCGATTTTCATGAAATATGACACAAAATTAGTTTGTAGCACAAGGGTGTGCACCTCGAAGCGATTTTTCGAAAATTAGATTTTGTTCATTTTATATTCTAATTTTAAGAACATTTTACCGAGCAAATTATCACAACGTAGACGGGTAAATTAATAAATTATAATAACGTGGAACCGTAACATGGGCGAGCAAATTACCATAATCATATTGGCGAGAAATTCATCATCCATTATTTGTAAATATACAGTCATACATAGCAAATGACCAATTAATTTTCTACTTCGGGCAAAGCCGTGCCGGTACCACTAGTTTTGTTTATAAAAGTTTACAAACTTTTTTCAAGGCAGAACTTAAGCAATGTGGATTACGGTTTAAAACTGACAACTTGACTTTACTCCAAGAAATCTGCATTATTTGAAAAGTTCAAAACCACAAATATATGCATGCATAAGTTCAGTCTTGAAATAAATTTTTTAAGTTTATAAACAAAACTTTATAATCACTAATATTTTTGTTTAATTTTGGCAACATGTAAACAGTGGAAGTATTTTAACTTTATAATTACCACTAGTGGTACCCGCACGGTTGTGCCCGTAGTAGAAAATTAAAAGGTCATTTGGTTCGCCTGTATATTTACAAATAATGAATGATGAATTCCTCGCCAATTTGCTAGATATTCATTTGCTTGCCTATGTTATGGTTCCACGTTATGATAATTTCGTAATTTATTCGTCCACGTTGTGATAATTTGCTCGGTAAAATTTTCTAAAATTGGAATAGAAAAGAACAAAACCGAATTTTCGAAAAATCGTTTCGAGGGGCACACACCCTTGCTAAAAACTAATTTTGTACCCAATTTCATGAAAATCGGCCGAACGGTCTAGGTGCTATGCGCGTCACAGAGATCCTGACCGAGAGACATCCAGACAGACTTTCAGTTTTATTATTAGTAAAGATTGTCATTATTTTTCATTGTTTTTGGCAACAATTAAAAGACAACTGTGTCATTTATTTACATCACACAAAAAGCTTGCAGTTCAGAACTTCAAAGGCCTCGCATGAAAAGTTTCATTTCAAAATAACCGTAAATAACCAGAGTAGCTCAACTATAAGGGTAGTGGGACAACGACAAAATACTAAAGATTAAAAATGTTATTGAAAACCGTTTTTTTTTTCGTTTAAGTGCATCGTTATTTTCAACAAGAAAGAAAAAGTGTTTAAATGCCATTAAAAAAAGAAACTGTATATAAAGCTGTTCTGAAAAATTCTTTCCAGGAACATTCAACTTCTCTTAGGAATAAAATGGAAAACAGCTTAGTACATAATGGTTTATTGCTCATAAAACTTCTATAATGAATTCTCCCATGTGTAATGTCGAAAAAAATCAATACACTAAATGCATGAAATATTCATTATTGCTTTGAAAGTTTTAGCACAAGACCATTAAATTTAAAGCACTTTTTCATGTTTGATTTTGGTTATTTCTCGATTTAAAGTCAATGAGAGCTTTTTCTTAACTTCTGGCATGCTTAAAAATGTATTTTAAACGTATTTGTTTTAAGTTAGAGAAACAATGAATGCGATGTCTTTGTTACAGGAAATGATTTTCAACTCCAAGTAATATTTAATGATTAAAACTGTCGGTTTAAAAAATAGCAAAAATTGATTTGTATGGAGGTTTCTGCGCGGAAAAAGTGAAAGTTAACTTAGTAGCTAACTGAAAATAAGAATTAGAAGGTTTAAACATATATCAAACCAATGTTATAGTTTAAAATATCCTATCAGTAATCTTTGGTACGTTAAAGTGTGTAAAAATATTTTCAGTAATATAACGTTTGCGCCAACTTATACTAAATTTATTGTATTGAATTTGTATTAAATTTATTGTATTGTTTAGGCACACGGCAGTGTTACAAGTTCGGAAAGCGAAAAGGAAAAGGGGCGATATATTGGCATGTGTGTATCTTGAAAGAAACTTTTCATGCTGATAGCTTGGTAATTTACTCGTCCATCTTATGATAATTTTTCTCGGGAAAATGTTCTTAAAATTGGAATCGAAAAAGAACAAAACTGAATTTTTGAAAAATCGCTTCGAGGTGCACACCTCCATGCTACAAACTAACTTTGTGACTAATTTCATGAAAATCGGCCGGACGATCTAGGCGCTTTGCGCGTCACAGAGATCCTGACAGACAGAGAGACTTTCAGCTTTATT
This sequence comes from Uloborus diversus, assembly GCF_026930045.1. NCBI lineage: Eukaryota > Metazoa > Arthropoda > Arachnida > Araneae > Uloboridae > Uloborus > Uloborus diversus. Next base: position 123,763,533 of record NC_072736.1, read on the forward strand.
ATTGGTAAAGATTACTAATAATAAAGCTGAAAGTCTCTCTGTCCGGAGGATGTCTGTAGGATGTCTGGATCTCTGTGATGCCTATAGCGCCTAGACCGTTTGGCCGATTTTCATGAAATTTACCACAAATTTAGTTTGTAGCATGGGGGTGTGCACCTCGAAGCGATTTTTCAAAAATTCGATGTGGTTCCTTTTCTATTCCAATTTTAAGAACAAAAATATCATAAGATGGACGAGTAAATTACGAATTTATCATGACTTGGAACCGTAACATGGGCACAAGCCAATTGGCGAGATACGAAATTATCATAACGTGGAACTGTTACATGGGTACAAGCCAATTGGCGAGAAAATTCACCATACATTATTTGTAAATATACAGGCGAACCAAAAGACTTTTAATTTTTCTATTACGGGCAAAGCCGTGCGGGTACCACTAGTTAGTAATAAAGATAGGGGAAAGTGTTCAAATTCTAAACATTAGGGAACTTCTGCGCACTTTTGTTCCCGTGCTCTCGTGATACACTAGGCACGATACTGCCACTGCCATTTTCAGAGGAGCTTGAAAACTTACTTGTGAAGAAGATGACATTATGCTTATTTCATTCATCTGGGTGTCTTATAATATTTTCGCTTGTTGTTTCTTATAACAATCTTCATACTAAAATTAAATGTAACTACCGAAACTTTAACGTTTCTTTGTTTTGCTGCAGTTAGACATTGACGTTGTGTGATTTATTTTGCGATTACAAAGCAAATTTACTCGAATCGAACAATTGACATTTGACACCCTCAGAGACCACCCGCACCAACCAATTGCTCGGTTTATCGGTTGTAAATGCTCAGATAAATCAGAGCAAGTGGGCCTCTGAGGACCTTTATTTAAATACTAGTGGTACCCGCACGGCTTTGCCTGTAATAGAAAAATTGAAAGGTCTTTTGGTTCGCCTGTATATTTACAAATAATGTATGGTGAATTTTCTCGCCAATTGGCTTGTACCCATGTTACGGTTCCACGTTATGATAATTTGGTATCTCGCCAATTGGCTTGTGCCCATGTTACGGTTCCACGTTATGATAATTTCGTAATTTACTTGTCCCTCTTATGATAGTTTTGTTCTTAGAATTGGAATAGAAAAAGAACCACATCGAATTTTCGAAAAATCGCTTCGAGGTGCACACCTCCATGCTACAAACTAACTGTGACAAATTTCATGAAAATCGGCCGACATTATTTGTAAATATATTATTTGTAAATACATTATTTGTAAATATACAGGCGAACCAAAAGACCTTTTAATTTTCCATTACGGGCAAAGCCATGCGGGTACCACTAGTATGTAATGAAGTTGACGAAAACATTGCATAACTTCTCTCTTATAATAATTCAATAAAACATAATACGACACTAGAGAGTTGTTACTTTAGAGAGGACAACGTGTTGAAGTGTAGAAAAACCAACTAAATTTAAACGAGCACTATTTTAATGTTGGATTATATATTTCTATAATCGAATTACCACAACTTGGTCTCACACCCGTTCGTTCAGCTTGAGAATGCCTCTCCAGCCTCAACATGGAAGTTCAATAGGATCAGTTCACAGCTGCTCTATGATTGGATGGGTGAACGACGATGGTTTTTAATTTTCAACAATACAAAGCCAAACAAATCAGATCCTATTTTGTCGATCTAAACAGTGACTCCAGCCGAATTTTCGTGAAAATCTATGAATACTTAGCGAAATGAACCTATTATCTCCATTACCTCATATAACCAATAGATTCATACCAATTTTTTCTTTTGGATTTTTTTTTTTTTTGACCCAGAAGACGGATTTCTACAAGGGGAATTCTACCTTTCTACCAAAATGAAATTCGCTGCTTTAAATGGAGCTTACAGAATCACTCAATTCGAAAATGCCTAGTAAATCGTAATATGCTAATATGCATTTTATAAGTATGAAAAAAAGTAAAGAGGAAAATCTGGCCATTTATAGACAACTAGCAGTACCCGCACGGCTATGCCAGTGCTAAAAAGTTAAAGAAAGTCCGTTGAACAAAAAATCCACGCCCCCTTCCCCTCTTCTGATGTGAAATGATCACTTTTCTTTAACTAAAATGCGTACACACCTTTTCAAAAGACCCATTAAAGTCATTTTGGAATTTAAACTATTCGCCAAAATACATAAAAATATTAACAATCGCTTTAAAATTCAAAATAATCCTTCAACTACATAGTTCATTGCTTAACACGAACTTGGCTTAACACGCCAAGCAACCACGCAATCGTAACCCTGCCCTTTAGCGAGTAAAGCGGGGCTTTTTCACTGCAATTTAAAGTGTTTCGCCAAACGAACAATGCTATAATAAAAACGTTATAAAGAACAATCACGACTGAATAATACGAGAAATCAAATTATTTACTTAGATAAGTAACTGTCTTAAACTATAAGAACGCAAACAAACGTTGAAGAAATAAGGAAAACAAAACCCAGTAGAAAAATCCTTCAAAATCAAATTATGTGCATCAACATCGAAGAAACAACACATTCAAAAATCTGTTCGCTGATCACAACAGCGTAGCATGGGCATGGTGCCTCGCAGCTGTCGGCACTGTCAGCCTGCCACCTCTAGAAGAATTGACTTACCCCGCCATCTATTAGGAATTCAATTCATAGAACTAAACAACTAATTAAACATTTAATTTGTAATTACATATATTTCGGTCAATCTGATTTTTAAAAAATAGCCTATAGCCTTCCTCAATAAATGGACTATTCAACACGAAAAGAATTTTTCAATTCGAACCAGTAGTTTCTGAAATTAGCGCGTTCAAATAAACAAACTCTTTAGCTTTATATTATTAGTTAATTAAAATAAGAGAATAATACGTATATATCTTAATATATAAAAATCAATGTCCTGAGATAACATATATATATATATATTATATATATACACATATATATATATATCAACGCACAGCCGAAACCGCTGAAGCTTCAGACTTGAAATTTGGCAGGCATGTCCGCATGATTACAAAAGTAACCACTAAGAAAGGATTTTTCGAAATCTAAGTTAGTTCGGGAGAAATTAATTAAAACCCCTTAATTTCTTCGAAATTAAAAACCTGTCATTGAAATTCAAATCCCTTATTTTCGAAGGCTTTCCTCCATTCAAATCATTATTCAGTACTTCATCTCAACTTTTGGTCGATAGCGAACTATAAATTTGATATTGTTTTTGTTTCTCACGTGATTCTTCGAGGCTTTTCTCAAGTCAAATCATAATGTTTCTGTCTTTTGCTCTTATTTTTTCAAAACTAGAAACGAAGTTTTTAAGAACATCATCACAGGCGGACTATCCTTTTGAATTTAAAAGAGTGCAGTTTCCTGTTAAAGTTTGCTTTGCAATAACCATTAATAAGTCACAAGGACAGACATTAAAAGTAGCAGGGATCGATTTAAGAGAAGACTTTTTTTCACACGACCAATGTTATGTAGCTTGCTCCAAAGCCAGCTCAACAAGCAGTTCAATAATTTTAGCACCAGAAAAAAAACTAAAAATGTTGCATACAAAGAAGTTCTAGCTTAAACATAGGTATAACAATAAAATGTGGATGACCTGTGTTTGCAAAGATAATCAATACTTTAAAAGGATCGTTAATAACAGTTAAAGATCGGTTAAGGACAAGGGCATATATATATAAGGAGTCCAGGGTCCCCGGGATCCTCCCCAAATTAGAAAAAGTTATAGGTAATAAGTAATTATTATAGGGGATTTTCGAAACTAGGTGCACCAAGCACTGTTAACCCCTGCTAATTCTATTACCGAGCAATGCCGGGTACGGGAATGCTAGTATATATATATATATATATATATATATATATATATATATATATATATATATACAAATCACTTTTAGCATCGTTTAGGATTTTCTCTGAAAAGTACCCTCGAGATTTGTCGCATGGCTGACTCGAACCTACGCCCACAGGATCGTGAAGCCTGCATTTTCAGGTTAAGCCAGCGTGGCTACGCACATTTTGTGTTCCAAGCATTTTATATTATAATATAAGTGTTTCCGTTTTCATAACATTTTTTATTGCTGTTCCACTCCTAACAGTCATAGCGTGATGTTATATAGCATATAGCCTTTCTCATTGAATGGACTATTCAACACCGAAAGAATTTTTAAATTCGAACCAGCAGTTCCTGAGATTAGCGCGTGCAAACAAACGAACTCTACTGCTTTATATTATTAGTATAGATGATTACAATTTAATTTAAATTTTTCATCTTTTCTTCAAAGGCAGATGAGTTAAGCAAAATTACCGGAATGGGTAGAGTAATTTTGCACAAAACAAGTTTTCAGTTTTTATTCAAAGTCAGTTTTTATAGTCAGTTTTCAGTTATCCAAATTTATTTTAAAGAACGAAATTGCTCTGGTGCTTCTTCAAGGGGAAAATATTTTGATGGTTGAATGGAACTGCACTGATGCTTCTACAAAGGGAATTTTCTTAGTATGTGAAACAATACACATGCAAAATTTGCCTCTAGTAAATTAGTCTATTGTTTTACAATAAAAAAAGATACAAGCCTGGTTTATATTTAAGGTATTATAGCTCTGTGAAGTTAAGTGTGCAGATTTCTCCCATTTTCCCCTAATTATGAAGTATAATAGCATGCGTGCGCAAATTGTTATTAAAAAAAGGTGGTATTGAGTTTAAATCTAGGTCAGTTGTTTAATGTTGTGCCACTAAAGGTGGTCAAACAACTTACTGATCATATTGGGTATTGACTCTATAAGTACATCACGTCGTCATACATATTAGTTTGTTTTTCAAAAATTTTCCTTGCTTTGTTTTCAAAAAATTACGCTCTAACATTTTCACATTCACGTTAAAACAAAAACTACTAATGGAGAGAAACCAGAGTAGCGTAAACGGAACAAAAAAAGAAGGTCATGTATTTGTGTACGATTTTTATTTAAGTATCTAAATAAAAAGATAATTTTTGATTCAAGTTTATAAAAATTAATAATATCTCAACAAAGATAAATGTAAAAAGGGGCCGACTTCGGTAGAAACGATCGACGTTCGGCGAAGTCGAGGTCACCGAAAAAAGGAGTTCATATCTAACGGACATGAAGTTCCATAGTAGTTACTTTAATCGTCGGTGTAGAAATGTCCAGTGTTCTACAAACAATTGCTCATATATTCTTCTGCAGATGGTGTGGAAAATAAAGCAATAGTAGGAAAACGTTGTAAAACTCAGAAGTGGAGTAATTCATGATGTTTTAAATGAAATAAGTTAAGACATACGGATTGAATTCAACAATAAATGGGAAGTTAATTTAACATTTTATAAAAAAGAGAGAGAGAAAAAAAAGCAATTGCAAACAGAATATTTTAGGCCAAAAGAGTATCCACGCTTAAAATCAGCCTTTTCAGATTGTAATGAAGGATTTGTCATGCAACAGGAATAGAACTTTTCACAGCACGACAATATACACTTCAACTTTTGAAAATAAAACGTTATTGATGGTACAATCAATCCTTGGTGTGGATTACTTACAAAACTCAAAGGAAAAAAAAAGCATAAATAATGCTTCAGAATCGAAAAGTTAGAAAAAAAATCATCAACGAATTCATGTTTTCGAAGAAATAAAAATTTTAAGTTCATGAAATTCAGTTAAATCTACATAAGTGAAAAATTTATAATTAGAATGCTGAGCAAGCGAGTAATTGTAACCTTTTTAAGAATCACTTTTAGCAGTAGCGATTGATTAAAAAATACAAAATACAGAAGCACTTTTATATTCTGCTCTTTTGTTAAAAGACTTTTGTAAAAGCGCTTGAAAAATTTCTTGTATAGAAGAATTGAAGCATTTATAAAAAGAGATATATTTTTTGAAAAAGGGTAAATAACACTCCAGACATAATAAAAACGGCTTCAATAACCTGCTTAACGTTCTCAGTTTCAGTTATTGAAAATGCAGCACAAAGGATTTCTTGTAATCAAATCTTTTCTAAAGTGCTCCTTTTTAAAGAATGTTGGAAGACTTTTTAATTATATAGCTAAAAGTGTATTCCATGTCTTAATAAAAGTCATTTAAAAGCTCAAGTTTCAAAGTTAATTAAAAAAAACATTTTTAATCGAAAAATTTCTTGAATTAAAAAAACATTTTAACATTGCATAAAATAATTTTGTTTTTACTGCGCAGAACATGCTAGAAAAATCTTTACTTTTGTACTTGCAGTAGCATGATGTTAAATAGTTTGATAACGCATAAACTGCAGGGACGTCCAACAGGCGGGAGGGGGCATGGCGCAAACTACACCATTGAAATTCTTGGACGTGTTTTCAGGGGTATTATAAGTAGCGTAAAACAATAAGTTTTAACTTTTGAAATAGCTTTTTCTACACGAAACATTCCTTTTCGTGCTTCGAGCTTCGTATAATTAAAAAGTCGGTAAAAAAAAACACCTTTAAAACATTTCCCACGTATACTTTAGGAAATTTGAAGGACTTAAATTGACTAGAAAAAAAAGCTAGAACCAATTTTCACTAAGTGAAAGAATTTTTTTTTTTTTTTTTTGATCTTTTGAGTAAGATAGTTAGCGTAAAACAATTACTGAATAATATTACGTGCTGATATTTTTCTCTTTAATATTAATTAATTGAAATGTTTGAATTCTTTTTATTACTGAGACTTTGTTGGGGCATTTAAAATATTTCCCTTTTGACATGATTTCTCGGCTTAAATATTTAATTTATTGCTTACATCGGAATACGACTGACTGAGAAATTTTCACAGGAACTGCTGAAAAAAAAAAATTCATTCCGAGAACTAATTTAATATTTTCTGTGACAATGCTTCCATTTCAATTTCTAAGAACACAGTTCCTCGCACCTGCATTTGCTATTACCATAAACAAGTTACAAAGTCAAACTTTATTAAAAGTTGTATTATTGCGACGTCCAGTATTTTTGCATGGATAATTATATGTTCCTGCAATAGAGTTTGTTCATTTGGCAGTTTGAAATTTATCATTCTAACGACAAAGGTCAAGGCAGCTTACTCAATAATAGTCGACATTTTTAAAGAATATTGTTAAAACTGAAGTTTTACGTATAAACTGATTTTTGCTGTATCACCTTTTTAAGGAAAGGTTTCAATAATTGGGAAATTGGCTATCTTTATCCTTTGGCGTCGAAATGTTGGCACCAACTCTCATGCGAGAAATGTTTTTTCTTTGCATTTGCACACCAAGAACGGGGAAATATCCATTTGCATAGGTTTACTACAAAGCAACAGGGTTACGAAAATAAAATGTTATTCATGTAAAAGAACTTGACGACCGCGCCAAGTACCTAATTTTTAAAATATCCCTGTTCATTCGTTTATTTTGAGAAAATACAAAAGCAAAATTAGAATGAAATATAACTTTTTTTTTGTAAGTACAAATAAAATTGTATGTTCCCAGATGTGCAATGAACGGATGAGTAAGAGTAGGAATAAAAATGTTGGAAAACAGGAAATTTCATATATCTTTTCCTCAAATTTTCAGTCATGATTACGGTCGAATTTCGACCACTGAGCATGAGAAAGTTATTCTGTCTGACTTTGTATTTAGCTGTTACAGTTGAATTAATAAAGAGATTGTTCGAGAAAAAATGAACTCATAAAAATGTAGGATTTTTCTTTTTCATTAGGGGAATATAATAATTTAAAAGCATTAATAAAACTAAATCCAGAAGCGAAACTCGGCACAGACCGTAACAGCTGAACTATTTTAGTTTGGTCATGCGTATCAGTACATATTTACTTTAGACACATATTCGATAGTTTTCTCTTCGTATTTTCTTCCAATGCTACAAACATAAGCCCAAAGAAAACTAGAATTCTGAAAGCGATGAATCTTTTTTTTGAGTAAACAGTTCCATCTTCGTCCTTTCTCTTCTTTTCTTTTCTTTTCGAGTTGTCATTCGAAATAAAATAAATCCTCTAGTATTTTCTCGTCCAACTCGTAGACACGGGCTTCAAATCTTTGTTCAATATTTTGAGTATTGTTTGAATCTCGGATTCTTTCCTGCTTGCTAAAAGTTAAACTGTAGAACTGCGGAAGAAATTTAACTGCGGAAGATATTATTTATATTTATCGTTAATAGATTTTTAGAAGAAAAATAGCTCTTACTTAGAGTGAGTTTTTTCGCTTCGTACTAGGAAATTATCTTAAATAAACAAATGAATGAATTGGTCAAAATCGCCAGAAGTCAGAGTTTTAAAGTGCTTGGCTGTTGATTTTTGTTAAACTGTAAATTTTGGCAATTAATACAACAAAAATATCGTAAAAATTTAGGCTATAAATTTCTGATAGACTTTCACTTAATGGTTTTCTTTAAAAATAAATTAATAAATCAAACTCTTTCTAAAAGGAGCAAATGCTTCAGTTGATCGGTCTTTTAGTGTTCAGCCAGATATGAACACAGTGGTCAAATGTTTTATTTTCATTTATCTTATAAGATATAGGGGAGGGTGGCCCAAAGCTGGTAGGTCACCCAAAGCAGGTAGGCCTTCCTATGCCCCCCCCATGGGGTAATAGCGGCGACGAATACGTATGTCGTGTTTACTCGAACACCCCCGAGTTATTATCAGTCCCAGCGAAGCAGCAGTGAAGCGGCATGGCGCAACCAGACTTAAAATAAAAAAATAATACATTAAAAAAAATGAAGTTTTGTAACTTATGATTAGTTGAAGACCAGATTTTTTTTATTGTCAATAATATTAACTTATTCTGACTCTATCCACCTATAAACTACGATGGTCATTCCGTTTTTTTAATTCTTAATTTAAGGTTATAATTATTGAAATAAAAAACGTGCCTTCGGGCAAAGCAGGTTTTAAACAATGACTTTCTAACATTTAATGTAATTCTACATAAAATGTGAATTTTAAAAGCGTTTTACTCAAAATTTTAAAAAATCCACTTGCATCTATTTGCTTTCCAGTATCTTACATTTTGCATAGAGTTCACTGTTAAAATTGAAGGCGCTTTGTTGTAAACGGACTGGAGAAAGATGAATTAATTCCTCTATTTCATATATGTGGCAAAACTGAAATTCAGAAATATTTTTATGAAGATAATCTTGGAGCCTTATCAACCAATAACAGCAAGCATAATAAATCTACTAATAAAAGTTTTTTTTTTTAACTTGAAAATAAAACAGGCTTTTATTGTTCTTTAATATTGTAAATATTTTTGGCACTAGTGGTCTTTTTAACCTTACAGCCGCCAACCAAATCGATAGCATAGTAAACGTCACAACCAATAGGTTAAGTTTAAAACTGGAAAATTGATTACATATTTTTGACTAACAAAGTCTTCAGTTTTCTAAATTAGTAATAGTTTTCAACAAATATTCCAAATATTTATTCAGGAAAACGGCGCAGCTTAAGAAATATAGAAATCTCTATGGAACAAACATTTACAATAAGCCCTTTTTTATTCTCTGTTTACTATCTCCCTTGAAATGGAATAAATTTGTCTGTATGTTTTCTCTCTAAATATGAGACACAGCGTTTGAACTGCATTTTACATCCCACTTAGGAAGGTTTTAAAAGTTTTTTTTCTTAAATGTTTGTGACAAAATAAAGAAGCTTTTCTGAGAAGTTTTTTATGATTCTATTTCTAACATGTTTTTCAGTACAAAGATATTTATTTAAAATGTATCATGTACAAATAATATGTTTTCCTAACTCAGCTTTTATATTGATCTTTAGATGTTATAAAACTTTAGCAAATAAAATAAAGTAACGCTGTACTATCCGATGGGAAAAGAGGAATATTGGCGTTTATCTTTTCAATCTATACTTTCCGGCAAAAATTAAAAAAACGAGCTGATGTGCGCATACATGACTTCCTTTTACTTCACTTTAATGTAATTTCCCCATTATTGGCAATTTTAATGTGATTCAATAGTTTACTCTCTAAATATAACCAACAGTGGCTAAATTAAAACCAGGTTTAAAAAAAAAAAAACGTCAAATTTGTCGCCAAGTTGGCTACAAAACTTGGCGACCAAAAGACATGCGATATATCGCCAAGTGCCCGCCAAATTATAGCACCACTTGATTTTAAATCGAAATTAACAATGATTTCTCTTCAAAAAGGGGCAAAAGACCCCTTTAGAAACACCCGAATGCAAACAAAAGAGGAGGTGCACAACTAGACCCCACTAGAAGTCTACGTACTAAATTTCAACTTTCTAGGACGTACCATTCTTGAGTTATGCGACAAACATACGCCTATCCGCACATGCATACATAGGTACTACAGGCGTTACGAGAAAACTCATTGTAATTAACTCGGGAACTGTCAAAATGGATATTTCGCGTGTCTATACGGTCTTAGGCCCTTATCCACATGTGGTCGAGTGGAAAAAAACTCAACACCCATTCGGGGGTGAGCAAAATGGAAATTAAGGTCGATTTTTGAGTGAAAATTTTTTCGCGAATACAATACTTCCTTTTTTGTAAAAGGAAGTAAAAAGGAAGAAAACATAGAAGAAAAATAGACTTCGTGCATCGCAAAATTAGCTGGAAAAATAGCAATGAACTGGAAAACAGAAAAGGTTTTACAGCTAGGGTTTGGAGACGAAGAAATGTTTCTGATGGTCAGCCTGTTCTGTCTATCTTCCCTATTCGAAGCCTCTTCTTTGTTCGGAAGATCTTGGAAGTGACATTTCATCCCCGTATTGAATTTTTTGATTTAAAAATTTTTTTGTTAAATTTTGAACTCTTAAAAAAAGTTTAGAACTAACCCATGCGAGGAAAATTAAAGCAAGCATACATACCAATCTAAAAGGCTGATTTGGTTTTCTCCAATTTTGTTGCAAAGAGCTCTTGTCGAAAAACTCATACACGAAGAGAAAACGAGCTGATGTGTGCATCACATGACTTCCTTTTACTCCAATGCAATGTCATTTTCCCAGTATTGGCAATTTTAATGTGATTCAATAGCTTACTCTCTAAATATCACCAATAGTGGCCAAATTGAAACCAGATTAAAAGAAAAAAAAATCGTCAAATTTGTCGCCAAGTTGGCGACAAAACTTGGCGACCAAAAGATTGGCGATATATCGCCAAGTGTCCGCCAAATTATAACACCACTTGAGTTTGCATCGAAATGAACAATGATTCCCCCCCCCCCCCCCAAAGGTGCAAAAGACCCCTTTAGAAACACTCGAATGCAACTAAAAGAGGAGGTGCGCAACTAGATCTCACTAGGAGTCTACGTACCAAATTTCAACTTTCTATGACATACCGTTCTTGAGTTATGCGACATACATACGTACATACAGACGTCACGAGAAAACTCGTTGTAATTAACTCGGGAATCGTCAAAATGGATATTTCGCGTATCTATACGTTTTTAGGCACTTATCCACGTGTGGTCGAGTCGAAAAAAAAAAACTCAGCATTCATTCGGTGGTGAGTAAAATGGAAATTAAGGTCGATTTTTCAGTGAAAATTTTTTCGCGAATACAATACTCCCTTTTTACTTCCTTTTATAAATAAGGAAGTACTGTCTTCGCGAAGAAATGTTCACTCGAAAATCGACCTTAATTTCCATTTTGCTAACCCCCGAATGAATGTTGAGTTTTTTTTCGACCTGACCATACATGCATATATACCTAAGAACGTATAGCCGCTTTCAATATCCCGAGTTAATTACAACAAATTTTCTCGTGACGTCTGTATGTAGGGCAGACCGGGGCAAATGACGAGCCGGGCAAGACTACGAATGTCTTAATTTTTTGCATTTTTCACTAGGAAACAGCTTTAACGGGATACTACTGGCTCTCCCATCGGCTGTTCGTTCATCAATAGCATAAAGACATACCACAACATTGTCATATTTGTAGTAGTTCTGAAGCTCTGATTATTTACCGCTACTGCGTTATAACTTTTATGCATGTGTAAATAAGCTCTGCTAAATAAAAGAATGATAGATTGTTTCTCTTTAGTATTTATGAGTAACTTAGTTTAAATACAGCATATTACCATGAATAAACGTCAATTAATTGCCTTCCTTTATGGCAATGAAGACGAATCCTTTCAAACAGGCAGTCCGGGGCACGATGACGGGCCGAAACACGAGGCAAGATGACAATACTTCTTCTTAACAAGTCCTGCTTGTGAAGAGGAATATTGTGACCCTCCAACAGAAGAATGGTTCTAGTGCTGCAATGCCGAGAGTGGTGGCGTAAGGAATGTTCCAATTATGAAAATGGCATTTTTATTTGTGACTATTTTTAGCTGCACAATTAAACACTTTAACTTCACTTTGCAATTCATTACGCTTAATTTGATGCTTTGCAAGATGTAAAAACACAGTAAAAATTTGTTAAAATACGTAATATTTTCAAAAAATAGTGTTCTACCTTTTTCAGTGTCATCATCTTGCCCCGAGGCTAATGTCATCTTGCCCAGTGCTGGGGAAAGATGACGATTTGTTAAGGTTATGAAAAAATAAAAATATCCTTCATTTATTTCATTTAAAAAATTTAATGGTACTATATTTAATACTACAAAGGATCACTCTAACAGCTCATGTAAAGAAAATTTTATTATCCTTAAAAAATAAATTAATAAACAACAAAAACTGTTAGCATAGTCATCTTGCCCGGGTCTTTCTTACGTATGTATGTGCGTATGTGTGTATGCATGTCGCATAACTCAAGAACGGTATGTCCTAGAAAGTTGAAATATGGTATGTAGACTCCTTACGGGAACTAGTTGTGCACCTTCCCTTTTGATTGCATTCGGATGTTTCTAAAGGGGTCTTTTGCCCCTTTTTGGGAGAAATCATTGTTAATATCGATATAAAATCAAGTGGTGTTATAATTTGGTGGACACTTGGCGCTACATCGCCAGTCTTTTGGTCGCCAAGTTTGGTCGCCAACTTGGCGACAAATTTGACGGGGTTTTTTTAACCTAGTTTTAATTTAGCCACTGTTGGTTATATTTAGAGAGTTAACTATTGAATCACATCAAAATTGCCAATAATTAGGAAATAACATTAAGTTGGTGTAAAAGGAAGTGATGTGATGCACACATCAGCTCGTTTGTAAAAGGAAGTAAAAAGAGGATTTGACCGTTTGATGATATCTTTTGATCAGTTCAAGAACCTTTAATAATATAGTGAAGCATCGTTTATACGTTTCTCTTTTATACGTTTTTATCAATTATACGTTTTTTAAGTTGCTCCCTTCAGAGACTAATACACATTAAACTATATCTATTATACGTTTTTTTCATTTATACGCTCTTTTCATACAGTCCCTTCAAAAACGTATATACGGTGCTTTACTGTATATTCTACGGAGAGAATTCAAGCCTTTTTTGCTTCCTTTTACAAAAAAGGAAGTATTGTATTTGCGAAAAAAATTTCACTCAAAAATCGGCCTTAATTTCCATTTTACTCAGCCCAGAATGAATTTTCAGTTTTTTTTTTCAACCCGACCACACGTGGATATATGCCTAGGAACGTACAGACACCCAAAATATCCATTTTGACGATCCCCGAGTTAATTATAACGGGTTTTCTCGTGACGTCTGTATGTACGTATGTAAGTGTGTATGTATGTCGCATAACTCAAGAACGGAATGTCCTAGAAAGTTGAAATTTGTTACATAGACTCCTAGTGGAGTCTAGTTGTGCACCTTCCTTTTTGGTTGCATTCGGATGCTCCAAGAGGGGTCTTTTGCCCCTTTTTGGGGGGAAATCATTGTTAATTTCGATGTAAACTCAAGTGGTGTTTGGCGGACACTTTTAACGGACACTTGGCGATATATCGCCAGTCTTTTGGTTGCCAAGTTTTGTCGATTGAATCACATTAAAACTGCCAATAATGAGAAAATGACATTAAATTGGAGTAAAAGGAAGTCATGTGATGCACACATCAGCTCGTTTTTTTCTAAGAAGCCAACAACGCTAAAAAATATTTATTTGGTACAGAAAATTTGAGATAATTGTGGATATTCTGAGTATGCTTTTTATCATTTGTATCAATAAATGGATACAACGTTATTAATCAAAATTCAGTTGACTTTTCTCGTTGAGTTCAATATTTTCGCAAATTAGATATTGTTTGATTGAATCACAGTGACTTGTTTTATGTACTAATTTTTACTTCCTTTTACAAAAAAGGAAGTACTGTATTCGCGAAAAAATTTCCACTCAAAAATAGACCTTAATTTCCATTTTACTCACCCTCGAATGAATATTGAGTTTTTTTCGACTCGAACACACGTGAATAAGTGCCTAAGAACGTATAGACACGCGAAATATCCATAATGACGATTCCCGAGTTAATTACAACGAATTTTCTCGTGACGTCTGTATGTACGTATGTATGTGCGGTTGTGCGTATGTGCGTATGTATGTCGCATAACTCAAGAACGGTAAATCCTAGAAAGTTGAAATTTGGTACATATAGACTCCTAGTGCGGTGTAGTTATGCACCTCCACTTTTGGTTGCATTTGGGTGTTTCTAAAGTGGTATTTTGCCCCTTTTTGGGAGGAAATCATTGTTAATTTCGATGTAAAATCAAGTGGCGTTATAATTTGGCGGACACTTGGCGATACATCGCCTGTCTTTTGGTCGCCAAGGTTTGTCGCCAATTTAGCGACAAATTTGGCGATTTTTTAAAAAAAATCTGTTTCAATTTGGCCACTGCTGGTGATTTTAGAGAGTAAACTATTGAATCACATTAAAATTGCCAGTAATGGGAAGATGACATTAAATTGGAGTAAAAGAAAGTCATTTAATGCACACATCAGCTCGTTTAATTTTACTTTAAACGCTTAGAAATTGTAACTATGCTCGATTCCTTTTTAAATCATATTTCACTTAAGATTTTCTTAAACTAAAGGCCTTCAAATGAATTCAGTATAGAACACGTTTTTTATTTGTATTTTCTCTACGTAAAAAACTTTTTTTTTTTTTAAATCAACATTTGGTCCAAGAAAATATTCCAAGAAAATAACATTTGAAAAAAAAAAAAAAACCCTGAATTCTTAGTGCTGTGCAAGGTGAGTGAAACAGTGGTTTGTATTTCCACTCGATTTTATATGGGAAACAGTTAGCTATATTGTACACAGCTAATTGCACTATTCAATAATTCTGAAGTTAGTTTGGAAGCTGATTTTAAATTAACATTAAGAATTTCTTTTGCTGCATTAAAGTTGCACTACATTCATTACGGTAACATATAATACGCAGAATAATTCTGTATCCCATTTTTTATGAGACTCGAGTTGAAAGCATTGTTTAAAACCAAGGTAATAATTCTTTTTAATTGGATTTAATGCTTAATATTTCTTAATTTTGGATC
Source organism: Uloborus diversus (assembly GCF_026930045.1). Taxonomy (NCBI): domain Eukaryota; kingdom Metazoa; phylum Arthropoda; class Arachnida; order Araneae; family Uloboridae; genus Uloborus; species Uloborus diversus. The sequence continues at coordinate 123,778,938 of NC_072736.1, forward strand.
ACTACACAATATTTCAAAATCTTCAACAGTTTAAATTAGTGTTTCTTCTGTTTTATACATAAAAAAATATAATAAAATTTTAAAAATATGATTGGCACACTTTAAATAAAAAAAATGTATCTCAAAACTACTCTGAATGACTGCACTTTTTATGCAATTGTGCACATTTTTTAATGCATATAATATTAACTTTTCAACTATCGTTTCATTTATTTTTGTAACCTTCAGAATACTCCGATTCATGAGTGTTTTGTGATTTTTAACATGAATCAAAAATCAGAAAAGATGGACTGAAATTTATGCAATTCTTTTAGATACACTAAGTAATCACCTGACTGAAATTCTTGATTGTGGAAACTTGAATTTTTCAGAAATGAAGTAAAAACTATGCTTATTTTTATTTCAAAATATTTTATGGAGATCAGTCTAAAAAATGCAGTTTTTCGTGTCTTGCTAATTGACTTCAAATGATTATGTCACCCGCAAAGTATGAATCACCGTGACCCTATAGTCTATAGAATACATAGGCATTGTATGTAATGCCTAGGGATTCTATAAAATGACAAACGCTGTTTAAACAAAATAGGAAACAAGATCCTGATAAGACTACATAACAAGCATTTCTTAAAAATACAAATGTTATTCTTGAAAACATAATGATATTGCCATTAAAAACGAGCTGATGTGTGCATCACATGGCTTCCTTTTGCACATTATTGGCAATTTTAATGTGATTCAAAATATTACCAACAGTGGCCAAATTAAAACCAAATTTAAAACAAATCGTCACATTTGTTGCCAAATTGGTGACAAAACTTGGCGACCAAAAGATTGGCGATATATCGCCAAGTGTCCGCCAAATTATAACACCACTTGAGTTTGCATCGAAATTAACAATAATTCCCCTCCCCCCCAAAGGTGCAAAAGGTCCCTTTAGAAACACCCGAATGTAACCGGAAGAGAGAGGTGCACAACTAGACCCCACTAGGAGTCTGTATACCAAATTTCAACTCTCTAGGACATACCGTTCTTTAATTATGCGACATACATACGCAGATACGCACATACGTACATACAGAGGTCACGAGAAAACTCGTTGTAATTAACTCGGGAATCGTCAAAATGGATATTTCCGAAGTGTATACGTACTTACGTAACATTCATTCGGAGGTGAGCAAAATGGAAATTAAGTTCGATTTTTGAGTGAAAATATTTTCGTGAATACAATGCTTCCATTTTTGTAAAAAGAAGTAAAAAATGCTTGAAGCACGTAAAGGAAAATGAAAGCTACCATAAATCAAACTTTAATATCCTTATTGAATGGAGAACAACAAATATTCGCATAAAATATAAGAAATTAAAATTTACGTACTCCTTGTAACATAGTAGGCTTGAAAAATATTTTGAATTACACATCTTATTATTTATGGTGATATGCGAAATAAATCGGATATGCACATTGAAACCCTGATTTCCCATTTTTCAAGCGACTGGATTTAAAAAAATACGTAAAATACGAAAAAACGTAAGTCGGAAATATACACTGGTGTGCAAAAATTAAGGACGAAGTCGAAAAATTAGCATATCAGCTAAACGAAGAGGCAGAGCGGATAGAAAGATCAATCAGGAGATTAAGTAAGGTGATGTACGGTAGCACATGCGCAGATATGCAGGCAGACGTAATGGGGGAGTGTCTGAGTAGTATAAAGCATGTTGTCGGTGTAAGATCAGTATTTCTGGCGAAGAGATTGCAAGCCGTAAAGCAGTTAAAATCCCACCGAGTTGCTGCCTCAACGAGAAATGGCGAATAATCAATCTGTTACACGACATCTGGATGCTTTTACCCGAGGTCGAATCATTGGGAAGTTGGAGGAAGGGCCGCAGTGTGGACAAGTGTGGCTGCCGAGTTCGGAATTGCTCACAGCATCGTTTCACGACTTTGGAGACACTTTCAAACTACTGGAACAGCTATCCGTGGGTTCAGTAGTGGTCGTCCACAAGGAACCACACCCGCAGATGACCGGTATATTGTCTTACAGGCCAGAAGAAACTGGCGGCAGACAGCGAGAGAAATCGATAGACACACGACACAGGCGACTGGACGATCGATATCGCGTTTTATAGTGGCCAGAAGACTGCACTTTGGTGGTCTGTTTGCACGACGCCCTATACGGTGTGTACCTCTAACGCCTGCCCATCGGAGAAAGTGTTCTCTGTGGTGCCGGGAACACCGGAATTGGAGCGACAATGAATGGGGACGAGTACTCTTTACAGATGAGAGCAGATTTAGTCTGAGTAGCGATTCTCATCGCATACTCATCTGGAGAGAGCGGGGAAGCCGCAATCATCCCTCGAACATCATTGAAAGGGACAGGTATAGAGGTCGCGGTGTTCTCGTTTGGGGAGGCGTCATGCTTGGTAGTCATACAGACCTTCACATCTTCGACGCATGTTCAGTCAACGGGACCCGTTATTGTTACGAGATTCTTCTTCCACATGTGCGTCTTTTTAGAGGTGCTATGGGCCCGCAGTTCCTTTTTATGGACGACAATGCACCATGTCATCGCACAGTAGCTGCCGAACAGCTCTTAGAGATTGAGGATATTGAACGTATGGATTGGCCGGCACGATCTCCGGATCTTAATCCCATCGAGCATGTATGGGATTTTGTAGGCAGACGCTTGCAGCTCGTACCTTACCACCAGTAACGATTCGGGAGTTTCGATTGGCGCTGCAAGACGAATGGGCAGCAATGCCTCAACAACTCATTGACACTCTCATTCTCAGCACGGACAGACGCTGTGAAACCTGCCTAGCAGTCGGGGGAGATCATATCCCCTACTAAAGACCGGATGTTTCTTGCTGGACACCCATCACAGGGATGTTTCGGCCTTCAGTCGCATTGCGCTCCATGCTACTTTTTCAATAAAGCTTCGTTTTATCCCTCTGATTTCTCTTTTAGTAAGTGTTGCTTACATTACACATGTCCTTACGTATTGGGGATCTTACGGTATTAAATGTGTTGATTTGGAAAGCTTTTGTACAAAGTTATATTGAAAAAACGTCTCGTCCTTAATTTTTGCACACCAGTGTATAGAAAGAAAAAAGTCAATAAAAAAAGTTAATAAAGATGACTCTTTCAAATATCTATATTTTGCCTTCGCTAATTTGATCGTAACCTTTACTAAAATCCAACGTGACTGAGTGACGAAAGCATTTTTGCATTTTCATATTATTTTTGAACGAAACAAAAAGTTTTAAAATTTCCGACAATGTGGTCTCAAACAATGAGACGAAAGAAGAAACCAGTTTCAGAAGACAGGAATCTTTGGAATCATTTCTGTTTTCATAAATTAACTTTCAGTAACGTGGATTAGTTTTTAAAAAGCACAAAAGGCAAAAAAAGGTTAATTATATATATATATATATATATATATATATATATATATATATATATATATATATATATATATTCGTTTTTCTCTTTTCGGGGAAAACGCAAAACACGAGAAATTCCATAAATAACAAACTTACAATCGAGGTTAAAGTAACATTCTTAGAAAACGAGAAAACTGGAGGCTGATGAAAAAAACCTTAAAATGCTGGAAAAACGTAGATTCGAGGAACGTAAAATCTGGTTTACACTGTATTTCATACTTTACTGGTTTCTCATTCGTGTTTCTACAACAGCGATGCTGAACCTTTTTTCTCTTGCAAACCCCTTCCAAACTGGAAAGAAGTTGGCTAATTCCTTGCAAATTAAGTAGGGGAAGGTGGGGTACCTCGGACCTATTTTCACTTTTCAATTTTTAATTTCATAATTATTTGCCAAATCTAACTACAAATACATATAGCTAAATCTTTATGATTTTTTGCACGACATATAATTATCTTAAAAAATTATTTAACTTATTTCAATTACATTTTTAAAGAAAAACAGAAGAATGCAATTAGTGCCGAGGTACACCACCGGTGGTGTACCTTGAGTCTTGGGATAGTGTACCTTGGACCAATGATTAACAAGTAAAAAAAAAAAAACATGATTTTCAGTAAGAACATCACTATTTATCAATCAGTAATACATTCAGAAATACATTTTTTGTTTGTTTCAAAGATAAATAAAAATTTAGATCTTTATTACGTTTCACATTTTAATGAAATAACAAGGTGCTCTAGCTACTAAAAATCATACTCAAGATAATTTTTTAAGCTACACTTATTTCTAACCAAGATTGTAATAGTATAAGTGAATTCCAAATGTTAACTTCTGGAGCTGCTTTTCAGACCCTCCGTATAGTATTGGGTGTTTTAGCTTGAATATATCCTTTTTGTCAACTTCATAAATGGTAGGATCTTCTCTTGTGAACTTCTGACAGTTTGGATCTTTTTTCAGATATTTAACTTCATATCCCATCATCAGCAGTAGAAATAATCTCTGCAAGAAAATATTTGATAGTTCTCTTGCCAGCGAATTTCACCAATACAAAAACATCAATCTGAATATTGATGTTATCTGGATCTTCCAGCTCATTAAAATCTTCCTCTGAATTATCGAATTTCTTATATAAATCTTCAATATTCTCCAGTTCAAACTCTGAGGAATAATCAAGCTTTCTCTTAACTGATCTGGTAGGGGGTTTTACTGTATTAGTTTGCTTTACTTTTTTTATTGCCCTGTTAGCCTTTTCTATTTCAAGAAGCTCTTTCTCGGGTGTATCGATCAAAATACAAGACTTTCTTTTAGGTCTTCCCATACAGAATTGTTTTCTCGGTAGTGCCTTTGGATATAGCCTTATTTCTTCAGGAGTGACAATGCTTGGCAAAGAAGTACCTACTAGCTTCAGATATTGACACACCAGTAGCATCATAAAGTAAAAACCCAGTTAAACCATCACCCAGTTAACCATCACGCAGTAAAATTTTAGGAGTTGTAACAGCTATGCAGAAGTGTGTATCTTGAACCAGCCCAAGGTACACCACTTGTATTGGGTTCGAGGTACACCACTTGGTTATAAAAAACAAAGTAGCTGACCATTATGTTACAGTTAGGTTCAACTTTGTTTCAAGCCCATGATGTTACATTTAGAACATGACTGTATAATGCATGGCCTTCATTTCAGAATGAACAATATATGTTTCATAATAAAAATACATAAAAGTGTCTGGAAAAACTTACTTTTGAATGATGGATTTCATTTTTCAATAATACTTCAATCAGATTAGCTTTCAACAAAACAAAAAGATATGCACTGAGACCTTTAGTGGCAAATATTTAAACTACTCATTTTACTATTCAACTATTTTAATAAGCAGAGCTATAATCAGCCTAGGTCCAAGGTACACATATGTCCGAGGTACACCACTTACCTCTAATAAGCAAAAAAAAAAAAAAAAGGAATATCACTCACAATAAAATTTGAGAGAATTTTTTTAGTAATATAGCTTAGTAGCTTATAACAAGAACGAAAACATAACTGCAAAAGATAAAAGCACAATGGTTTCTACAAACTAAAACTATTAGCTAGAAAATGAATTCAAAACAAATTCAACAAGCAACAAATCTAGTGGTTACTCTTTGTTGAGGTTCAGTCAACTTAAAAGAAAAACTCTTAATGGGATAGTTGTGGAATCGAAAAGCTGAAAGATTGGCTTAAATATCTGCCAGTTTTACACTAAGCTCAGCCTTTAATTTGCTTCTGCCTTTTTCAAAATTGTATTCCCTTTTTCACATGGAAACGTTGTCCAAAATGGTAATAAAATTTGCAAAGTCTTTATCTGACACAAGAGATGCCGAAAGCAAATTAAAATGCTCGGACATGATTTTAACTAAGCTCCAAGCATTTTATTCTAATCGCTAAAAATTTTGTTTGCCTTTTTTTCTTTCCTTTTTCTTCTTTTCAAAAATGTCACTCCATGAAATGTCTATGAGTAAATCTGATATGACCAATACGAAGACGGACTATTACAACTTGTTCTCTTCTGATGATCTTTGATGACTTAAAACCTTTCGTTAAAGGGCTGGAGGGACTAAGAAGCAAAGGAATAACTGATTAATAAAAACCATTCAACAAGCAGGTTAAAGTTCCGCCATTAAAATGTTAATTTCGCAAACCCCCTTTATACCTCAAACGAACCCCCAATGATTCGTGAACCACCGGTTGGGAACCGATGTTCTCTAGAATGCCTAGGAAATGTGCGAAATATTAATTATTTGTGCATTGTGAGCTACACTTTTATGCGTTATTTACAATGTTTAGGCATTTTATGGAATGACCAATTTCAAACCTTACCGGTAACTGTTATACTGTCATTCCAATTATATATTAAATAACTTCAAGAAAAAAAAACGGCTCATAAACTAATGATAGCATCTATTCTATGGGACATTCAATCGTTTTTCCTCCTTCGGTATCGCTGTAACCTGAAGCATTATTTATAGATAAGAACGAAGCGGCTCTTCTGTAAATAGCTTATCTTAGCTATAAAAAGTCAGAAAAGGAAACAGGCATCATAATTTTTGCTTTCTTAACTAGTAGTTTGATGAGAATAACTACTTAGATAGTTATTCCAATCAAACTACTATTTAGAGTTGTATACATCAGAAATTAAAACTGAAAAAGATAATAAAAAACACCAGCCGTATCAAAAATTATATTAGTGTGGCTCAAAAATGTATCGAAGCAAACATTACAAGTTTTAATTTTGTTTAAATATGCATTTCAAAATTATATGACTTTAATGAAAAGATATTACGGATCGTCCATGTTACAACAGAATTACTTTGTGGGAAAATGTAATATGAGCTGTACATAGTACTGTAAGAGGGAGGGGAACCCCCCCCCCGCGAAATATTCCTACTATAACACTGGCTACACAGACACACACACATGCTAGATTGAATTATAAGTTTTGCCATATTTGATGTACAGGATATGGTTCAAAAGTTTCAAGACTGATCTCAGAGCTAAAAATTTATTGGAAACACGTCCACCATGTGGAGATGGAAGGAAGAGTATGGCATCACTCATTTTGGATGTAATATTTTTTTTTTGTAACATTATATTAATGTAATGTAGCGTGACGTGTGACAAAAGAAGAGAGAGGAGAAGGTAAGGTGATATGTCACATTTTGTGACAAAGAAAGGGAAGAGTGTAAGGTGAAGTATGACAATTTGTGACAAAAAGAGGGAAGAAAATAAGGTGAAGTGTGACACTTTGTGATAAAGGAGATGTTGGAAAAAAGGGTGACTTCAATTATGGACAGCTCCTACTCCCTAACTTCGTCTGATTAATTACTTTTTTTTTGTGAAAAATATCGAGTAACAAATAAAAGTATTTTTCGAAACAACTTAAATTGAATATTTAAATTTCTACATATTTTATTCAAATTGTTCTTCAAACTCTACTTGTGGGTACTGCCGTGTGCAGGTAAACGGCAGTATTTGCAGAAATCAGTTTTTGAGATATTTGAAGAAATGTGTAGTGGATTCAATTCTAACAATAGAAAAATGTTGGAGCTATACGTCTTTATTTTCGCGGCTTTTTCTCAGCGGAAACCAAATAAGCGAGCTTGTACAATAAAGATAATAAACAATAAATGACAAAAATGCAAAAAAAACAAAAAAAAAACAAAAAAACTTGCAGTTACTGCCTTTTACCTGGCCACGGCAGAAATAATCTTATGTTATTTTATAAGTATGCCCTTCAAAAAAAGGTTTTTTTTTTTGTTTTGTAGAACAAGGATTTAAACGATTCATTAAGTGTCATAGTTAGATGTAGCAATTTCAAAACAATTTCTCCACGTTTTGTTTGAATTAAATTTTGATTATAATTCCCAAATAACAATTATAAATGTCTCTAGTTCATAGTTGTTCAACACTAAAGATAGTAAAGATACTAAAGATGTATTAAATAAAATTTCATACAATAACTGGATTCATTATTTGTCGTAATTTTTCATTGAAAGAGCTGTTGCCAACTAAAAGAATTAACCCTAACCGAAAAAGATGAAAGACAGCTTGAGTAATGGTTTTTCAGAAGTGGAGCTAATAAAATATTCATGAATCGTGCACAGCATCTTAAAGACATAAATAACTTCTACCGTATATTTGTCTTATCACGTTAGAGGAAAAAAAAATGTGAGAGTAATACGTGCATGGAAATAGTCTGCCTCTAATGACGTGGAAAAAATGAATGATTGATGCGTGTAGAGTTTTTTAAAGTAAATTTAATTTGCAAATGTAAAGAAACGAAAGGAATTACATTTGAAATCAAAAGTATAGATTAAAAGAAAATGGAAAAAATGCAACGACTTTATTAAAAAGAATGTACTTCAGTAATGTTCAACCTTTTTTTTTACCCGAGGGTCGCACCTAGTATTATGATGAATCATGCAGGTCGGAAACACATAAAAGTTAATTTTTTTTTTCGAAATAATTATTGAAAACACACACACACACACGCACACACACACACACACACACACACACACACAAAAGGCGAACCAAGAATTGTTGTTATCAGTACTACATGCTTGTTTAAACACACATAGGGTCCCTTTGTATGTTTAAACAAGCCCCTTTGTATTTTTACTTCTAAATGTGTACAAATCACTTTTTCCGAATGAAGATTGCTTTGAAATGCTCCAGAGCCTTGTTTTCGATTTGGAGAGTCTAACGGACCAGATGGATCAGCTGCGCTGGCCTCATGTGGCCCACAGTCCGTAGATTAGGCTCCCCTACCCTGCTCCCTTCAACCAATGGCATAATATCTTATCTACAGTTTTGAAAAAAAAAAAAATTGAGTTGAATATTTTTACGAATTTTGCAAATTTCTGTTGATTTAATGTTTTAATTAGTTTAATATGTCGCAATATTGCTGAAGTCGGTTTTATTCTATTAATTTTCACTTAAAAGTGCCTTACTTTCAGAGACTTTATTTATAAGCAGTTTTCCGTGTTGAGTTAGCAGCTAAGAGCTTTGAGCTTCTCGTGAAATGGACAAAATATCGTCAAGTCTGCATCATTATTGGCTACTCATTTATAGCGTCAAATGTGGCGACCAATTAATTTTGACATATAACAGTCAAGCTAAGCAAAAAATACGTTCGATTGTACAGCGACCCTACAGTGATCGACTCCAAATACTACTCATCTGAAATTCACATGGATTTCATTTGATTCTGTGCACTACGATTCAAGTTAAAGCAGCCAAAACATGTCATAAACAAGCAGATAGACACACAGACATGCCTCCCAGAAAATGATCAAGTAAATCTCTCTTAAATTTTTTAAATTCTTTGAAATTCGAACAAACCGAAAAAATGCTACAAATTCAATACTTTCCCAATATATATTGAACCTAGAATAATGTAAAAATCTTTAAATTTCGTATTCTGATTACCATTGACTCAACATTATTTGGTAATATAGACGCCAGGTTTTCTTTTAGAGTTTAAAACAAGAAAAAGCAAAAAGAAAGAGAGGAGAAAAAAAGGATGAGTGGACCAAAGTTTGCCATATTTTTAAAAGTAAGTTTTACAGCGTAAGTTCTAACATAAAATTGTCACAGCCTAAGCTTTGTTATGAAACCAAGTCTGAGAAGATAAAATTTCTGTGATCAAGGGCTGCTGATAGGTTGGAACCATTGCTTAATACTATTACTATTTTTTAAATCCTTCTTTTTTTCTAAATTTCTATGCTCTATAAATGATTACTCCGTGCATTCAAAAGTTATAATTTTGCATAAATGTCAGTCTTTTTTTTTTCAAATCTTTATTTTTTATATTAAATATCATACAAAAAAGAACACAGATAAGTTGTACAGTTTTAAAACTAATACCTTTTTACCTTTTAAAAACTTACCACTTACCCGACAATTACCTCATGTGTACCTTAATGCATGAGATAATCGCCAAAAGGTTTGGCACGAGGTCTATGAAGGCTCTTACGGCATAAAACTGAGCGGAACTAACTAATCAAAAAGTCAGTAGTTGAGTGAGAACTGCGCGAAGTTGTAAAATTAAAAAATAATATTCTTAAAAAAAAAGAGCAACTCTAAACAAAATACAGCTTTTTTTTTAAGCAATCAAAATGAAAAATACTCTAAATGAGCTTATTTAAATATGCTTGATAAGTATTCAATTTTTAAAGTTAGATATGACTCTCTAGTCTTCCATACTTACCATATCTACCGTGTCGAAGAACTTCAGTTCAACTCCTCCACACAGAGTAATAGATCTCTATCTACTTATATCAAAGCGCACAACGCGAATTACTTAAATTACAATCTGCCAACCAAAATGACAATAGGTTTAAAACTTCAAATTTTGGGTAAGAGAAATAAATAAGCAATCTTGGTTTTTTAAAAACATATTATAAAGTTCCCCTTGTGACAAAAAAATAAATAAATACATAAATCATGCTCTTACAATTTAAATAAATAAATACGAAATAGAAAAATAAATCAAAATATGTATAATTTATGATTTGATAAATTAATATGAAAACTTTTTAAATGATCTCTTTCATTTATCAGTAGCAGGAAAAGAAGGTAGCTTCTTGGAGTATGAAGACAGCTAAAACATATAAAGAGTGAGATTAATTTTCCTTTTCTTTTAATGTATACGAAAACAGAAAAGTGTCCGATGTAAGGGAAATAAAAGAAATAACGTAAATCTTAATTTTTAACCTTTAAGTGTTTTTAAAGCATTTTTTAGGAGAACAGAAGAAACACTTTGATTCATTTGAATGTTAGCAAAAAATGCAGGAACCATACCACTTCATTTTTTAAAAAATAACGCTAAAAAGTGTTCGTAAAGAGTTTTTAACTAAGTTGCTGTAACTCAATCAGAGTAATTAGGAATAAAAAGATGGTTAGGAATAAAATAGGATTACTTCAGAGTTGAATAATGTAATTAAATAAAAGCAGAGATAGTGCTTAAGGCTGAATTGAGAAGTTATGAAATTAGAAGAATCTAAATTACCCAATGCTCAACTTTTTTACTTTATTAACTCATGATTTAAGTATAGCCCTCAGTTTTATTTCACGTAAAGAAATTACGACGAAATTTAGGACTTTTAAAATATGCAAATTGAACATATAGATAACTTTAAAAAAAAGAAAGTAATAAGCAATTGATTCGTTTTATCACAGTTCGCGAATTAGTTTAAAGAACATAGTTTTTAAGTTTTGAAAGAGTTTTTGCCGATGGTAGATTAAAAATATCGAGGAATTTTCTTAAAAACTCAATAGCGGCAAAGTTGTATTTTGAAAAAGGTTTTCTTGAAATGAATATTTTTATGGGCAGATGATATAGATTGAGATAGTTATATAGAAATACACTGGTGTCCAAAAGTTAAGCATAATTGTTATTTATGTGAGTAATGTGAGAAATATACATCGAAATAGGGGGAAACGTGATATGAGAGTGCAACACGTTTACAAAATAAGGAAATTACTAAAAAAAAAACGGTAATATTTACTTTTATCATCCCAAAAAATAGTTTAAATGAAAATTAGGCATATGAAGAGTTTACTCTTTGCACAAAAATTGTTCTTTAAAAGATTATGCTGAAGTTCAATCGTATGTATGGCCACCTCTGACTGCCAGGCACGCTGCACAACGATTACTCATACTTTCTATGAGGTGGTGGATGAGTTGTGGGCTTAAACAGTTCCAAGCATGCTGGAGAGCTCTTTTTAGCTCCGGAGCGGAGTTTGGCGGGGGCGAACGGGCTGCAAGTTGTTTCCCGAGCATATCCCAGACATGCTCGATAGGGTTCAGATCAGGGGAGTTCACAGGCCGCGTCATTCGCTGGATATTTTCTGATTCGAGGAAGTTATCGACTACAGCTGTTCGGTCACATGGCGCGTTATCGTCCATGAATATGAACTCAGGACCAACAGCACCTCGAAACAAGCGAACATAAGGCTCAAGAACCTCGTCTCTATCTTTGACCAGTGACTGAGCCTGTCTCAAAAATATGGAGGTCGGTGCGGCCATCCAACATAATGCCCGCCCACACAATTACTCCTGCTGACGCAAAGTGATGACTTTCTCTTACGTTTTGCGGTTGGAAACGAGTCCCCTTTTCTTTCCAGATTGTTACCTGACGAGAATCACACTGTAGAGTAAAGCGGGACTCATCACTGAACATCACATTAGCCCACTGTCCCAGACTCCAATGCCGATGTTGCAAGCTCCAGTTTAAACGAGCGCGTTTATGCGCTGATGTGAGAGGAATGCAAACTGCTGGTCTTCCGGCATGCAGACCTACATGATTGAGTCTCCTGTAAACAGTTTGCCTCGAAATTGTTATTCCTGTGACGGCACTGAGCGCCGAACCCAGTTTTCTGGCACAGCTGTCCCTATGACGTCGTGCAGAAATTGCCAGAAAACGATCTTGGCTTGCGGTTGTGACTCTTGGTCGACCTGGTACTGGTCGGCGGATAACATCTCCCGTATTTGAAAACCTCTGCCACAGTCTCGAGATTACGTACTGAGGCACATTAATAATACGAAACACATCAGTTTGTGATCGTCCAGATTCTAGCATTACAATGATTCTTCCTTTCGCAAACATGTCCAATTGGCATCTTTTTGCCATTATTAGTTCTGTTTCACCAGATCCAATGTTTCTTGTTACAGCAATTGCATGAAACGCGCCTGAACTCTCTAAAGCGTGCGAGCTGTTTTATCCACATTCCGAAACGCGCACCTAATTTGCCCATGACACCATCGACTATACTATTTTGCATAAACATATTGCTTCTTCTTCAACCAATGAATCTCCATAAGTAATTTTATATAATTTTACGAGAATTTACAGATTTTTCTCGCATTTTATGAATTATGCCTAACTTTTGGACACTAGTGTAGACAGATAAGTATACATAGATTGATAGTTATAAAGTGGTGGTCAAAATTATACGGACAACTGAAAACTGGGCAGAAAAAAATATTTCTGAAATAAGTTAAAGGAAATGTATGCATAAAATGCCTTTTTTATGCTAAAAATCATTGTAGAGTGCTTAGCATTTGAAAATGAAAAGTATGAATGTTTTTTTTCCATATTTAATAAAAAAAGTCAGTGAAAAAGCTGGACAAATTATAAGGGCAATGAATGATATTTTGCTTTAAACCGGCTAGTAAAATTAATAATTCTGCCCTTCTATTCAACCTCTTTTATCAGGCTTGACGTCATGGAACTTGACTTATTTTAAAATATATTTGGAAATTTTTATCTAGGCTTTTCGATAGAGGACAGAAGCCCTTGCTTGTCTTGATATTGAATAACATTTTTGTACACTTTGTACGCTAGAATACCCCAGATTTTCCGATGGATTTAGATCGGGGCTTCTGGCCAGTCAGTCAAGTAGTTTCACGGAATCAACATCAAACCATGATTTTGAAGTTAGAAAAATACGCACTGAAGCACTGTCTTACTGGAATTGTCTCCACTCGTAATTAACAGTACCTTTTGGTAAAAGATAATCTCCCAGTAAATTAATTTAACTCTCGAAATGCATACTAGATTTCAAAAAAAAAAAAAAAAAAAACCGTCTGCGTAAAAACCAAAAAAACTAAAAAGAAAATGTATAAGCCCAGTAGTTTAGAATGTTATTAAGTACTACTGAATAACTACACCGTTGAAATAGTTTTATAACCGTACACAGATAAGACAAATCATAAATTCAGAAGCAGAATAGAAGGATCAACAGTCGGGGCTCATTCAAATTTTACGGGGTTCCTTTAATCAGAAAGGAATGGGCCTCGACTGTTGATCCTTCTATTCTGCTTTTGAATTTATAAATTGTCTTATCTGTGTACGGTTATAAAACTATTTCAACGGTGTAGTTATTCAGTAGTACTTAATAACATTCTAAACTACTGGGCTTATACATTTTTATTTTTATTTATTTTTTTTTTTTTGGTTTTTACGCAGTCGGTTTTCTTTAAATAATCTTTTATTTGACACTTTTTAGTTAATTTTCATTGACTTAGTTATTAAGATTAGGATACGGTACATTTCGCAATCTTGTCATTTCATTGAGAGAGTTTGTTTGTATCGTGAGGTATATTAAATAACTTGCGGTGGTCTAAACTACTGATAAGTTTTCCATTACGTTTCCTCATTCAATTTTATATACCACTAGTCTCTCACAATTTTCGTTTGAAAAGAATGGATAGTAGAGTGACAACTTGTAAAAAAAAGATATTTTAATTTTTTTTTACGTTTTTTTCATGCATAAATCTTTTTTATAAATTTATTATTTTTTTTAATCTTTATTCGTTTTTAAATGTAAATCTCACAATGATAACTTACAAAAAGACCTAGTAGTATTTGGAATTGTAAAAGAAAACATATCGACAAATTTTGCTTGAAGCAGAAAATTAATCGATTTAATTTAATGATTAAGCCTCTTTAGAGCCAATTGGTAATTCATGTAAATATATCTGTTGTATACATTTTAAAATTCTCCATTTGAGTACAATAGCACGAGTATTTTCAAAAATTGAGATGAATCAAATCTTAGGTGTGGAATCAAATCTTAGGTGTGCTTTAAATTCAATTGTTTGAGTTCATAACAAAATTCTTTTGGGCACAATGCATAGCACAACTCCTAAGCAATCCGTGTCAAATTTTAATTGGAAACGTTGCTTTTACCGCATTTCGCGCCGTAATTGAATTTTCGAATCATTCCCGATGTCGATGTCATTTCGACTGATTGAATAGTTTGAATGCGTCAGAACATCGATTCCGCGACTCTGTCACGCAAGTTGCGTTACTGCAGCTATAGTTGAAAAGTTAGCCTAGATATTGATGTATGTACTACTTTATGTTTGAAATACACGCATTAGTTCGCATTAAAGTTAACCGAAAGATAAGTTTCTGTTCATATAAGACATCTGTTCAAAGAACCATTTGAAAATATAATATTACGAACGTTAAGTAAAGAAAATTATAAAATACTAGCAAAAATACCCGGCGTTGCCTGGGTCAGTAGTAATTATGAGAAACACTCGTTACTTGCACTTGTTTTCTGTTTTAAGTGAAAGAATTTAAAACACACCTTTTTGACGTGATTAAAAATCGAGCTTCTTCGTTACTCATAAAACTAATATAGCAATAAGTATAAAGAGCAAAATAGTATTCATTTAGAAACGAAAGCACGACATTTAAGCATATAGAAATTTGAAGAATTTCCGAAATATGAAATTAAACTTCACATGTTTAAAAAGATTTATCAGTTAATACATATTTTTTACATGGAGTCTTTATCTTTTCTGTATGTCTATTGAAGTACGAACTGTTTAAAAAAATGTAGCCTCGCCCGTAATCCCCTTATACCCGCTTTAATTATTTTGGGAAATTGCAATCATTGTGGGCTCTTGGTGCGATTTAAAATGCTACCGAATTAGCGAGAATCCTTTTGGGATACCTTGGATAATGCTCTCAACCTTACTTTGTAAACCCTCCTTACTTTGTAAAACTGTATGTTACTAATTTTCGTTAAAGTGATATTATATATATCGTATTGTCGCCAAATGCTGAGATACTTTTGGTCACCATAAAATGGTGCTAAACAGTTTCATCCGAAATATTTCCAAAATAAGTAGTAAAATTTGGCGATTGATTAAAATTGTGCAAAAAGAAAAATTACTGGAAGTTTTGTGCTGTTTATGGATTTGCCTAATTTAGTTGATGGATAATTTTACGTATTAAAACCGTCTTAAAGATTCTTTTAATGGCGATATTTTGTTAACATGGTGAAAACTGAGATACATTATTATGAAGTCTTTGGTTTTAAAAACAGCGACAGTGTTGAAAAAACTGCCAAATGCATCAGCTACTGAAATCTTTCTGCATAAAATTTGGCGAGGTTTCTGCTGGTAGATTGGATAATGAGAAAGTGTCCAGTCAGCACAAATAATAATTAAAAATAAAAAAACACTATTTTTATCAAATTTCCAATTAAATGGCAAATGATCAGCCAAATCCAAATCGAGATGATACACTAAATAATGAATTGAGTTGATGAGAGCCTTCGAACATGGAACTAAAAAGCTTATAACTCGTTTTTTATACAACTTAGAAAATTCTGACAAATGACATCTTCAGCAGAAAAATCAACGCTTTCGATGGACACATAATGTTAACACGTGCAAGTACTTTTTCACCCCTTTATTGGGGCATTTATGCAAAAATTGGGACTTAAATTAGAATAAAAAAGGAACTATCAATCGGATTTTTTTCGAACTGATTCATAAACCTTCCCAGTACCAAAAAGAACAAATTTTAAGAGTTTCAGCCAAATCTGGCGGGTAGTTTCTGAGATCTTGGGGAACACACACCCACCAACACCAGGGGTGCCCCTCCCCCCCCAAGCTCAATGGCGCAAATTCTCCCCCCCCCCCCAAATTTTTTTTTTCTCGCTTTCAAATTGGGTTAAACATAACAGTTTTTAGAATGCATAATTTCTAGTCAAATTCACGGGGAGGGGGGGATAGCACTAACAAATACCATTTGAACTGAAATGTTGTTGGATTGTTGACCTGCCTTGCCTTCCCTAATTTTAAAACGTGGACCTTGAGTAAACAAGTTTTGGGTACCCCTGAATTTTGCTACACCTTATTATTTTTTTTTTTAACGTATGAATAATTACAGAAGAAGTATGAAGAATTGATTTCTGGGCTTGGGATGGAGCCATTACTAGATGTATACAATATGAACCGTGAAACGGAAATTTATCGTCACTTAGACAAGGGGTCCGGGGAGTTTCTCTCCCGGAAAATTTTTGAAATTGTAATTTTAAAACCACAGTTTTACACGATTTCTGGTGATGTTAGGGGAATAAAAGGTTTGTTGGCCCCTTCCCGGTAATTTTTCAATATTGAAACTTTAAAAGCGTAATTGTAAATAGTCTACCTTTGGCGTAATTGTAAATAGTCTACCTTTGTGTTAAGGAGGGCTTTCCTTTGTTTTCAAAATTGTAGTTCTAAAAACGCAGTTTTAGACAATCTGAGGAAAGAAGAGATCCTAGGGCTCGCCCCTGGAAAATTTTCAAAATTAAAGTCTTAAAAACGGTATCTATGGTTCGGGAACAAGCAGTTTTCTGAAACTGAAGTTCTAAAATCGTAATTGTAGCCGACCTTTGTGACGATAAGAAAAAAATAATTCCGGAATTTTCTAGATATTGAAGCCCTAAAAATTTAATTTAAGAAATTTTTTTAATAATGTCGACGAGAGTGGGGAGGAGGGTGAGGGGCGCTTCTCTTAAATTTTCGAACTTGTAGCTTTAGAAACGCAGTTTTGATGTATCTTGATAATGTTAGTGGAGAGGGAATTTCGGTGCCATTCCCCCGGCAATTTTTTGAAATTGATACTCCAAAAACGCAATTCTAGGCTTGTCTTTGATCGTGTTAAAGAAAAAAGGGGGGAATCAGGGGTGGTCTCTCCTATAAATTTTTCAAAATCGCCTTACTAGAAACGCGGCTTTAGATGACTCTTGATGATAAACGAGGGTGTTATTCTGCCCTTTACAGTGGGGGCGCTCTCCTGGAAGTTTTTCCAAAATTGAAGTTGCATAGTCAAAAAAGATGGATAACACATACCATAACAGATATTTTTTCGGAAATCCTCAAAAATTGATTCAGCTATTCTGCACACATCGAAAATCAAAACTCGAGAATTTTAACGAATCAAATATTCTTCTATACATATCAGATATGGAAGAAAGTAAATATGATTTACGAAAAATAATTTAAACACCTCAAGAACAGACTGTTCTACTTCCATCAGCGAAAACCAACATCACTGAAAGTTTTAATAAAAATCATGTAATGAAAAATTGAAAGAATCAGTTTAAAAATGGTAGAGAAGATGGGAGTAAAGTGAAATGAAAAAAATTCTTCATAAGCTTAAGTTAGTTAATAAAGAAAATATATAAATTGTCGATTGGAGGGATAAAAATATGTAATTCGCAAACTTCAAAAGTAGTTCTTAACGATTTTCAAGGTGCAAATGATTCAATGAAAGACTAGAGCATATTGGTCAGAATTATTACAAACAATAAAACATTTTTGACCTCCCTCCCTCTCATCACTGTCACACGTATTTCTCATGCAGAATTGTGCTACTTACAGAAAATTTATAAGATATTGAAAAGAAATCAAATCGTCTGTGCCAGCTTCTAAACGGGCATCAACTCCATGCCGTCTGTGATGCTCCTTTCATTGAAAAAGAGACAAAGTCATTAAATTTTGGAAAGGATATCAGGGCCGTCACTATTTCAAAAAACTGGATGGGGGGGGGGGTGCGCTTTTGGTGGTCCCTTAATTTTTTCAAACGCATGTTCGAATATGCAGAGAGAGAAGATTTGGCTTCTGGTTTAGCAGGGATAGTCATATTACTAGACCTTAGTACTAGTAATATAAATATTCGTAAGGATAATATTCAGTCAGAATTTTCAGAAGAGGGGGTCCGGGGGTTCTCCTTCGGGAGTTTTCAAGACTGCTATTTGAAAAAAAAAACAAAACAGTTTTAGACGATCGATGGTGGTGCTAAGGGAAGGAGAGACTCAGGGTCATCGTTCTATAATTTTTCAAAATGCAAACTTTAAGCACGCATTCCCAATTGTGACACGTAAAGATGGGGTCCGGGAGCTCTCCCCCGGGAAAAATTTGATAATTGTAGTTCGAAAAATACAGTTTTAGACGATCTATGGTGATATTAAGAGGAAGAGAGATGCGGCCACCCCCCCCCCCCGAAATTTTTTGAAATTTTGAAGTCTTAAAAACGTGATTGAAGATTTTTTTGTTAAAATTTAGTGCACCGCCAGTTTCTTGAAATCAAAGCTCCGAAAACGTAATTTAAGCTAACCTTCGATGAAAGGGGGGGGGGGGGACGGGCTGAAGGGGCTCACGACCAGAAATGTTTCAAAATTGAAGCACTAAAAGTAAGATTTAAGACATTTTTCGATGATGTTGGCAAGAGAGAGAGAGAGAGAGAGAGACATTCTCTCGAAAAAATGATTTTTGTTAATGTTAATGGGTGGAGAGATTCGGAGTTTTCCCCTGGCAAATTTTCAAAATTGAAATTCAATTAAAACAATCGTAGACGATTTATTAATACTGTTAGAGGGGGTAGAAGGTTTTGGAGATCTCTCCCCCGAAAAATTTTCTAAATTGAAGCCTTAACAATGAAATTTTTTAGGATATTCTTCATTGTCAATGTTAATTACTGATAAATATATTGTGGTAATATTTTCACCAATTTTCCTTTGCCAAACACGATTATTTGCTTGGATTTTCCACAACAAAACTTTCAATTTCCCTCCTAATATTTTTGCTTTCATGCAATACAAGCGTTTGCAGCCTTGGAAAAAGGACTTTTAATATTTTGAACAGATTTGGTAATTTTCTGCGATACCTTAGGTCTCTATTCCACTTCATTTTATTTTTAATATGCCCCCTGCATCTCTTGATCAAGCTTACGATGTTTACATTAAAAAATTTAGAACTTTTGGTGTGAGCATTCATTACAATACTTTGAATCTTTCTTTGCATTTAACTATTTTTTTTTCTCTCTATTTCAAATTTATTTCGGCAACCCATACATTTTTCTCCACATGGCAAGGATTTTCAGGACAATATTTTCATTAAAAAAACTACATATGGGAATGTTTCGGTGAACCCTATCCTACCGGCATTTTAATGAAGCTGTCCTATTTATTTATGTTTTTTTTTTTTTTTTAACTGAAGAACCATGAAGCATAGTCAGAGCCACCGAGAGACAAGGCGAGCCCCATTTTAGTTTTGTCGCCGGTCCTTCCTCCCATTATGTTAATTTTACTCTATGCACAATACTTTGAATCGAGCCCATAGTTTCCGACTAGGCAGACATACCCATTCTACGGTCTAGTGAAGAGTGTACTGTACTGAATACTTTTTTTTGCGTTAATAAAAATGTTTGAAGCGTACATTTCCGCTAATAAAAGAGAATCATGGATATTCCTAAATTGTATTTTAAAATTACATTTCTATTCAAATTTTACAGAAAAAATACTTTTTGTCACTATTATTTCAATTCTTCATTTATAAGCATCTATTTCTTGTTGAATAAGTTTAAATATTTTTTCTTTCTAAAATTTAAAATTTTCATGTTCTAAAGAAAAAAAAATTCTGGAAAAAAAAATCCCCCCCCCCCCAAAATTTTGATGGCGCAACTTGCGCCATAATCCCCCTTGAGGGCACCCCTGATTTACACAGCCCCCCCCCATTTACCAACAACCATTTATATATATATATAGATTATCATTATTATCGCTTATTATTATTGTTATGATTGTTGTTGTTGTAATCATCAGTTTTAATGGTATTATCATAATCATCATCATTATTTTTGACGCTATTCACATAGCATACTTTCATCGCTGGAATGAAAGTAGGCTTGGTTTTCTGCAGAGTACTTAATTGCTGGAATGAAAGTAGGCTTGGTTCTATGCAGCGTACCTAATCGCTTGAATGAAAGTAGGCTTGGTTCTGTGCAGCGTACTTTAATCGCTTGAAAGCAAGTTGACTTGGTTCTGTGCAGCATACTTTCATCGCTAGAATGGAAGTAGGCTTGGTTCTGTGCAGCGTACTTTCATTCTCTAAACTTTGTTTCTTTTTACACAGGTAGGAATAATTTCCCTTCCAGTTTCTGATTATACAACATTTAAATCACACGGAACAAAATTTTAAGAACTTATTGGACTAAAAACCGCTAGCATGTAGAAAGTACATTAATCGCCTTGCGTACTTTCGTTGCTAGACTGAAAGTAGGCTTGGTTCTGTGCAGCGTACTTTCACTCAATGAACTTGCATTTATTTTTACACATGCTAAGATATTTTCACTTCAAGTCTCTGATTATTCAAAATTTTAATTGTACTAGCTGCGTCGCCCGAATTTGCATGGTTTACCTCGAAAATATAAGTTATGTCGTGTTTAACAATCAGGCTTGAACAAAAAAAAAAAAAAAAAAACCGAGCTGATGTGTGCATCACATGACTTCCCTTTACTCCAATTGAATGTCATTTTCTCATTATTGGCAGTTTTAATATGATTCAGTAGTTTACTCTCCAAATATCACCAACATCAATACTGGCCAAATTGAAACCAGATTCAAAAAAAAAAAATTTGAATTTTGTCATTTTGAATTTAAATTATGTTTTTCGCAATCACGAGTGTGTGTGTGTATGTAGGCGTGTGTGTTTGTGTGGGGGGGGGGTATGTGTGTTTGTGTGTAGGGGATATGTGTATTTGTGTGTAGGCATGTGTGTTTGTGTCTGTGCAGGCATGAGTGTGTGTATGAGTGTTTGTATGCGTGGGGGCGGGGTATGTGTATGTGTGTGTAGGCATATGTGTTTGTGTCTGTGTGCAGGCATAAATGCGTGAGTAGTTGTGTGTATGTGCTTGTGTGTGTATGTGTGTGTATGTGAGCATGTGTTTGTGTGTGTATGTGTTTGTGTGTGTATGTGTTTGTGTGTATATAGTTGTGTATGTTTGTGTGTGTGTGTGTATATAGTTGTGTATGTATGCGTGTGTATATGTGTGTATGTGTTTGTGTGTGTGTATATAATTGTGTACGTGTTTGTGTGTATGTAGTTGTGTATGTTTGGGTGTGTATGTATATAGTTGTGTATGTATGCGTGTAAGTGTAGGATACTGACGCAACCTGGAGATTTTGCTCGCTAGAGGAGCAGCATCGTGATGCGGCCGGTCGACGGTGGTGCTGCAGAGGGTGCTGGCGAGAAAATAAAATGATAGCACGCCAAAAACAGTCAAATGAAAGCAAAGAGCAATCGTGATTGCTCAAAAAAAAAAACCGCCAAGTTGGCGACAAAACTTGGCAACCAAAAGGCTGGCGATATATCGCCAAGTGTCCGCCAAATTATAACACCACTTGATTTTACATCGAAATCAACAATGATTTCCCCCAAAAAGGGGCAAAAGACCCTCTTTGGAGCATCCAAATGCAACCAAAAAAGAAAGTGCACAACTAGACCCCACTAGGACTCCATGTACCAAATTTCAACTTTCTAGGACATTCCGTTCTTGAGTTATGCGACATACATGCACACATACGCACATACACCGGTGTGCAAAAATTAAGGACGAAATCGAAAAATTAGCATATCAGCTGAACGAAGAGGCAGAGCGGACAGAAAGACCAATCAGGAGATTAAGTAAGGTGATGTACGGTAGCACATGCGCAGATATGCAGGCAGACGTAATGGGGGAGTGTCTGAGTATTATAAAGCATGTTGTCGGTGTGAGATCAGTATTTCTGGCAAAGAGATTGCTCGCCGTATAGCAGTTAAAATCACACCGAGTTGCTGCCTCAGCGAGAAATGGCGAATAATCAATCTGTTAGACGACATCTGGATGCTTTTACCCGAGGTCGAATCATTAGGAAGGCCGCAGTGTGACAAGTGTGGCTGCAGAGTTCGGAATTGCTCACAGCATAGTTTCACGACTTTGGCGACAATTTCAAACTACAGGAACAGCTATCCGGGGGTTCAGTAGTGGTCGTCCACGAGGAACCACACCCGCAGATGACCGGTATATTGTCTTACAGGCCAGAAGAAACAGGCAGCAGACAGCGGGAGAAATCGCTAGACACAGGCGACTGGACGACCGATATCGCGTTTTACTGTGGCCAGAAGACTGCACGGTGGTGGTCTGTTTGCACGAATCACTATACGGTGTGTACCTCTAACGCCTGCTCATCGGAGAATGCGTTCTCTGTGGTGCCGGGTAAAGCCCTCGAACGGAGAAGAAGTAGCGACATCGTTTTCCCCCTATTGTCTGGTGCCGCTTTCAATTCTTATTGGATGTGACCGATCACGTGGGTCATCATTTGACATCTTGGGGCCAAAATCTGAGTGCTTACCGGTCTTTTAACATTGCGTTCTCGCTATTCTTGCTCATATTTATTTATTTGTATATTTATTTCTTCGTTCATTTGAGCATCTACTTACTGTGCCGTAAAGTGCGTTAATTGGGCAGGATCGGGCACCAAATTATATCGTTTACCTAGAGGGAAACGAAATAAAGAAAAACGTAAAATCTGGGTGCATTGAATCGGCAGAGATGACTTAACTTCTTTTATTTACCCCCCCCCCCCCCAGTGTGTATCCCTGTATAACTCAATGATTTTTGTATATATTTTTAATATTCAAACTCACGTTTTTTTTTTCAACGCATCGTAGTTTAAAATATTTCATTCCTTGAGTTTTTACTTTTTTACAGTGAGATCTTGTTCATTTCTTCTTTTAGGATTATTTTAACAGAATATTTTTTTGACATTTTTTGTTTTTCATAAAGTATTTACTGTAACTTTTCCGTGTAAACACGAATTTATTAAATGGCCAGATCCTTATTTATTTACTTTTCTTCAACAATAGCAATATATTTGGCCAAAATTTAAAGTTTAAATTATTTCAGCGCAGTTAATATTTAAAGCTTTATGGTCAATGTTTCTATTTATCTCAGATCTGTAATCTGAATGCTTGTTTAGTGAATTCGGGGAAAATGGCAGTGAAACGAAAGCAACATTTTGAAACAAGCAACTATTACTTTTATGTTTAACAAAATTGTAAGCATGCATTAATGTGCAGTACAAAATCAATAACGCGAGTAATTAATTCATCTCTTTATATGTATTTTAAAACTTTTGTTGAAAATCTTAAGCTAATTTATTACTTTTACGCTATGATTCTGTGAGTTAATATGACAAATGTCTCCTTTAATTCATTATCATTGACATTTAAAAAAAGAAAACAATCAATTATTCACGGACATTATGTTGTTGAGAGAGTTGATGGTGTATAAAAACATTTATACTAATCCAATATCTTACATTTTAACAATTTTGCAATATAAAACTTGAAACACTCACTGTATTTTGCTGTTATTTTTAATGAACATGCTACTTTGACAACATTTATTTTATTTTATTAAAAGGCAGAAAATCTTACTTTGCATTTCATTGCGTTACTCCTTCTAAGTTTTATTTAAATCCACTTTGTGTAGTGAAACTTTAATGCTGAAGACGATTGTTTATATTTTAAGTAAATGATTAAATATAATTATAAGTTTTCAAAGAAGAATTCAATCCTTGAAATAAATAGCGAAAGTTTGTTTTAATCCATGAGTTTTATGGATGAAAAGAAAGCCACTTTATTTTTAAATGCTACATTGTTTTAAATTCGAAATTTCATTTCAGTTTAATAGTAAAAACTTATGTTCTATACAAACTGGAACTGCAAGTATTATATTTATATATTGGTTATGTTACTTTAAAATTCAAAGAATCAGTAGTTTAAACCCTTGTAAGATTCAGCTTAATTTTTTGTCTGTACGATAAAAAAAAATCTACTTTTTGGTTAATAAAGTATATCTGCTGCGATTAATCAATGGATGATTAATTATTTATGCTATTCTGATAATCAATACAATCATAATATCTATTCTTTCAACATAAATAGCCTACTGCCATGCTTTCGGGGACGAGCGTAAAAAAATATTTCGCACAATGGTCGAGAATTATTGTTAAACATCTTTTCACATTAAAATGCCTTAATATCAAATTAGTTTCCTTACCAAGTAAAAATTAAAAAAAAGTTAATGTGCATTCAAATCTTTTGTTATCTCGAAGAATCTAGGAAGATTTATTAACAAGGAGTTACTAAGAAACCACTATTTCATCATAGCAGGCATAGGAAGACAGCCGGTGTTTGGCCCCAACATGGCCGACAACTCCCCGTGTCGCTACTTAGGAGAAGGATCCAGGGCTTTAGTGCCGGGAACACCGGAATTGGAGAGACAATGAATGGGGACGAGTACTCTTTACAAATGAGAGCAGATTCAGTCTGAGTAGCGATTCTCATCGCATACTCATCTGGAGAGAGCGGAGAAGCTGCAATCATCCCTCGAACACAGGGGCGGCATTTCACCATTTTACTTGGGGGGTCGAGTTTCTTAAATATGTATAACCCCAAAGCAAAACCAAAAACACATTACCTAACAAGAAGTTGTCATAAAATCGGTTTAGTATGAATAAAATTAGTGTTTAGAAACAATTAAAATTTTGATTCATTGACTAAAAAGTTATCATACAAAACATCTCGCTACTAAAGTTTTTATACCTTTTGGAAAAGTTATAATGCATGATTTTTGGAATTCGGAAGAGCAGGGAATCATGTTGCTAATCTATCAGTGCCCAATGTCGTGATGTTTTGCCAGTTCTGCTAAATGGAAAAGTTTTTTTTTTCTCTTTGTGCTTCGAAAATATATCTCTAACCTCCTGAGATATTAAAAAAATCTTTCTCCACTAGCTGAGCTGATTGCAGTAGTTAAAAAATAATTGAAGTAACACAAAGTCGTACACTTTGTGTTACTTCACTATGAAAACACTTTTTATATCTTGCTCTTCAAAATCACCACGGCTACTTCAAAAACTGTGTGGGGCTTAAACTTTTCATCATTGAATAATCTAGTCATATCTGCACTCTCAGCTTCAATGAGATATCATCTGCCTCCAGCTCTGTTATTCACTCACTATCACCGGCAAAATTAAAAATAATAAGATAATGTGCTCTCTGCCTTCTTCTGAGGCGCACAAAAAATTAAAAACATACCTTGATGGAAATTTCATAGGAAACCATACGCTTAGACTACCTGAAGAAAAGCAACTTAAGATTGTTATCCGCGGTCTACCTATTCAAACAGACCTGATGTGGATCGCCGATAAATTAATCATACTAGGATTTGTCCCCCAGCACATTACGCAATTGCGTAAAATTGGACAGGACAAATGTAAACTGCCCCTCTTTCTCATTTACTTGAAAGATCAAGATGAAAATGAAAAAATTTGGTCACTTGAGAAATTAGGGGATTTTAATATCACCCTCGAATCTCTCAGAAGAAAAGACATTATGCAGTGTTGGAACTGCCAAGAATTCTTCCACTCCTCTTTTAGCTGTGCTCGTCCCCCTGTTTGCCTTTGGGTGCAGGACAGCACAAAACTAAAGATTGCAAAAAACCTTCAAACTTACCACCCTCATGTTTTCACTGCAAGGGTGAACATCTTGCAAAGTTTAGAAGTTGTCCAAAACGACAAAATCTCATCGTCTCCTTGAATCGGAGAAATAAAACCCAAACTTGCACCTACTTGGGCCCCTCGCCTAAAAATTCTAATGCTGTTAATGAAACTCAGCAGGTCCCCCCTGTTTCTCCCAAATCAAATAACACTGTTATCGATAAGCTAACAATTACCCTTCAAAATCTTCTGCTTGAATTGCGTGGATAGCGGATTCAAAATTATGTCTCTGCTAGCTACTAGTTCTTTTTCTCTCTTCTTTTGATACTACCGATTTAGGTTTTCCCGCCATTACTGTCTGTTGAGTAGGCGTGGCTTACTGCGGCGGATTTATGACCGTTCAATTAGCGCGCCGCTCTACTATTCCCATCACTGAAAATGCTTGTGTGGAAATTGCTTGTTTCAGCTGACGTTCCATTTCAAATCTTTGCGAATGTTCATATGAATAATTATTGTCACTCTTTCCCTCCCTTGCCGCTCAATAATAATTGTATTATTGATTGAAGTATTCTATATAGACGTGGGCCTAACCTACGATCTTCAAGATAAGTGTGGTAGGCAACTACCTAATTTATTAGGTCTAGCTTACTATATTGTTTAATTTTTAAGTTTTCTAACTGAGACTGATCAAAAGAGCCATTTAGCTTTACCATCAATGACGCCCGCCTGCGGCTGGCGCGCCATCTGAATGAAGTCTTCCAGACTTATGAGTCCATAACAAGGACGAAACTGCAGCCTCTGGCAGTGAAATCCATTCATTCGGTATATTGCTTTTAATTTTTCTTGCCTCATGCTAAAAATTTTACTCACAGTTAAAACATTTTATTTTTCGTTTTCAAAACCCAATCCAAATAACCATAATCCCAGCCAACCATACAGAAAAATAATTATCATCAAATCTTGTGTTTAGAAATCAAATTTCATTAGAAATTGAATCTATTACTTCATACAAAATATTCAAAAATCAATGTTTGATTTCATATCATCATGTGGATTTTTGTCACTTTTTTTTTTCGCTTTTTTAAAATTGGCTCGGAGGAAGAATTTTTTTGAAAATTTTCACGATTGATTGAAATATACATCAATAAAAAATCTATTTTCAGTTTCAATTGTAGATTGAACTGTGGTAGTATGGTGCACAGATCAATTGTAGATTGAACTGTGGTTTGATTTTGATAGAGTAGAGCATTTTTCAAAAACCTTTTCCCGATGCAAACAAATTGGATAAAAATTCAAAAGAAGTCATACATGCTAAAGGGCATGAGCTTTTCTACCATTGAAAGAATCGTTTTGCAATAATTCTTCCAGTCGTCAAATCACTGCTTTGAAGTATAGAGAAATGTTTTTATCGTTTTAACTCTTGAAGATTATCTTGTGTCACTCCATGATTGCATACTTATAGAGCCTCATAAAAGGTATTTGGTTGATATGTCTTTTTTTATTCAATAATCACATGCACTTTTAAGAAGTTTTTATGAAAGCATTATAATGTACTGAGCAGCTGAATCGTGTTTCTAGTAGAAGAAAGCGATGAACACTCATTAAATAAATATACACTTAAAAAAGGAGCGTAAAAGTGAATGTAAAATATCAAGGAATTTTCTTGTGAAAACCATGCTACCACACCACTTTTCACGAGCCTCTCATATTGGACATACCATCGTTACACTGGGCACACAAGTGTGAAATAATTAGGCTATATGAGGTAATGTCTTCTTTAGTTAAAATTAACCATGGTTCTCTATCAGTTTTCTGTGTTCTGAAAAAGCCGAAAATACTTCATGAATTTCTAAGTCATCATCAAAATAACGAAAAACACTTTTTCTAGTCTGAGAATGTGTCGAGTTTCATCATATAGTTGCTGAGAACCAGCGAGATTTCCTTTAATGAACATTGATTTCCGACTTACATAAATTGAATTCACCCATTTTCTATCATTCTGCACAAAAAAAATTTGGGGGTGCAACCGCCCCCTCTTGACCCCCCTATTTGCCGCCCCTGCTCGAACATCATTGAAAGGGACAGGTATGGAGGTCGTGGTGTTCTCGTTTGGGGAGGCATCATGCTTGGTAGTCGTACAGACCTTCACATCTTCGACGCAGGTTTAGTCAACGGGACCCGTTATTGTAACGAGATTCTTCTTCCATATGTGCGTCTTTTTAGAGGCGCTATGAGTCCGCAGTTCCTTTTCATGGACGACAATGCACCATGTCATCGCACAGTAGCTGCCGAACAGCTCTTAGAGAGTGAGGATATTGAACGTATGGATAGACCGGCACGATCTCCAAATCTCAATCCCATCGAGCATGTATGGAATTTTCTAGGCAGACGCTTGGCAACTCGTACCTTGCCACCAGTAACGATTCGGGAGCTTCGATTGGCGCTGCAAGACGAATGGGCAGCAATGCCTCAACAACTCATTGACCCCCTCATTCTCAGCATGGGCAGACGCTGTGAAACCTGCCTAGCAGTCGGGGGAGATCATATCCCCTACTAAAGACCGGATGTTTCTTGCTGGACACCCATCACAGGGATGTTTCGGCCTTCAGTCGCATTGCGCTCCATGCTACTTTTTCTGTAAAGCTTTTTATCCCTCTGATATCTCTTTTAGTAAGTGTTGCTTACATTGCACATGTCCTTACGTATTGGGGATCTTACGGTATCAAATGTGTTGATTTGGAAAGCTTTTGTACAAAGTTACATTGAAAAAACCGTCTCGTCCTTAATTTTTGCACACCTGTGTACATACGTACATACAGACGTCACAAGAAAACTCCTTGTAATTAACTCGGGGATCGTCAAAATGGATTTTTCGGGTGTCTGTACGTTCCTAGGCACATATCCACGTGTGGTCGGGTTGAACAAAAAACTCAACATTCATTTGGGGGGGGGGGAGCAAAATGGAAATAAAGGCCGATTTTTGGGTGAATTTTTTTTCGCGAACACAATACTTCCTTTTTTGTAAAAGGAAGTAAAAATCAGTAAAATTTTGCGGTAGATTGCGGAAAAATAACCAAAAAGGAAACATTTTAAATTCTCCGATTTCAGTAAAAGTCTCAAAATAAAAGTCAAAATTTTAATTGTTCATATTCGAGGAAAAAATGGCAACAGATATTTTTTCTCAATGATTTTCTTCATGTCACAAATTTTAATAAAATTCTTTTACGGAAAGTTGAGATGAAGCACTGAATAATAATTTGAATGGAGGAAAGCCCTCGAAAAATAGTGATTTTATGATGAAATCCAATTGTCATAATTATTAGTTTTTAATTGATATCTCCGCTAATTATTATCGGAGGATTATGTTAAATAGCTAAACATCAAGACGGGAAAATTAGGAATCTATCGATATCTAGCTCGATGGTCAGTTTATTGGCGTTCGGAAGAAGTAACTCGGACATACATAGATAGATACATACGTTTAGTTTTTAATTATATAAAATGAAAAAAAAAAATAAATAAATAAAAACTCACTGAGCTAAGTTTCCATCTCAAAACTTGCATTTCTTTTTACCCACAGAAAGATTTTTTCCCTTCAAGTTTCTGATTATAGAACATTTTAATTATATGAATAAGAAAAAGCTGAAGAACTTATTGGGCATTAAATCAATAAAATATTCACGCCTGAAAAAGTTTGCAAAAAATATCTTTTTCCAGAAAAACTGAAAAGTTTTTTCCTCCTTATATGCTTCTTAAGAGTGCGTAAAAGTATTTCTTTGTGCGGAAGACTTTTTCGGGAAAAAGATTTTTCCTCCAGCTATATTAATAGAAAAGAAATCGACGTATTCTGTCCCTTTTCCAATTTTAAGTGGACGAAATTGACAAAAAATTAAATAAAAAAATAAAAACATTAAAAAAAATTAAAAAAAAAAAAAAAAACGTGCTGCCAACCGGGAGTAGGTAATGGATTCTTTTTATTTGCTTGAAAGTTACAGCAGTATAATTTTTTACGACTGTTTTCAGTTTTTCATGCATGTAATTGACTACTGGGCATCTTAATAACATTCTTCAAAAATAGAAAAAAAAAAGTATTTAGTACACATGGTTATAAGATTATATAAAGTGATGTATTTGCAAAGTTTCTAATGGAAAATGATAAACATAATTTTCTTCGACAAAATTAGAAGTATTTGACTTAGAATAAATGAATAATTTGAATAACTAAATATACCAGTGTGAATAACTGAGGGTACTCGGACACCAATGAATATTGTTCAAATGTGCTGGGTTAAAAATTATCGAAGTATGGCCATGTTTACTCATGCGTTGTCCATTTCGACTTGAACATGACGCATAGGGAGATAAGGGTCATTTTCTGGAAAACAGTATAAATCATGATAAAATAAATAAATGCCTTTGTGCTGAACAGTAAAGTAAGAATATCCAACGTCAAAAAAGCACAAATTGCAGATTACTGCAGACACGTGTTTCGGCGTTACACGGAACGCCTTGTCGGATGTCTTTTCATCCATAAGCTCATTACTTTTTGTATTGAAAAAAGCGTGCCCTGTAACGCCGAAACACGTGTATGCAGTAATCTGCAATTTGTGCTTTTTTGACGTTGGTATTTCTTACTTTAGTATAAATCATATTCGACAATTTTGAATATACAGTCAAACCCGTTAAATGGACTATCGTTTAGAGAATATCCCGCACAATATAATAACTTTTCAATTAACCAAACCACAGTAATTAGTCCTTGTGATACCGGATAATGGAATATCCCGCTTATTAGTATAATTTTTCGTGAAAAAATGGCTATTCTATTTCGCGGTATCGACTGTATTACAGCAATTTTAAAATATTAAAAAAAAATTTAAAATCTAAAGACTTTTTCATCAGCTTGATTCGCACTAAAAAGTATGAAATAAAATAAGTACTTAATTTCTTGATTATAATGCTCAAAAATTACAGTTCATCTTAATATACTTATATTTAAGAAAATGCTAAAGCAGCCAAGAAAATAAGTAATTGATTTCTTGATTATAACGCTCAAAAATTTCAGTTCATCTTAATATATTTATATTTACGTTAATGCCAAAGCAGCCAGTAAAGTTTAAATTAAAAATTTGACAGAAGAAACAGGCGGTATATTGTTTAGTACGAACAGCTTTTACTATACCTCCTACTTCTTCTATCAAAATTTTAATTTAAACTTTACTGGCTGCTTTAGCATTAACGTAAATATAAATATTGTAACGGATTCGGTGCGACTTCCACTTTCTTGAAATGAAAACACAGTTCTTGATAAAAACACAGGAAATTTATTTACACTATGTACAGGAAAGATCGTCAACAACTGCTAAATTATTCATCAGCAATTAAGCAATTATCACACAACACCGTAAACTCAACGTTTACACACGTATTTACTTCCAAATACGAAAACAACACAGCGAAATGCCTCGCTATAAACAGAGCAAATACACACTCTCAGTTCGAAATCCTCAATCGAAACTAACTGTTTATCCATCGCTAACGGCTTAAATACACCGAAAAGAAATTTCTCAAATATTCCACACGCTTCTGTAAAGTAGTAGACCGTTATCAAATTTTTATCAATGAACAAAAAGGAAATAGGGGTCGTATACTTTAGCCATATGAAAAAGGGGATGTATATTCATTACGGGAAACTATTTACAGGTTACGTTCCTACAATAATTACTATTTACAGAATTTGTAACATTGCCCCCTTCCTAAGGACTGCACGTCCCGGGCAGTACAATCCCCAGAAAGGGTGTCGAACTTCTATCAAAAGTTTACAAATATTCACATTAATTAATAACTAACAGATACATAGGAAACACAATAATAACAAGAAATATTACTAAACATTAAAAGCAAAAAAATTATCTACAACTTTTATGTTATCAACCATGGTTGTTTACGTAATACTCATGAACTATGGCCATAGTATGGGGCTAACCGATCATAATGTACAACCCTAGGTTTTGCATTAGGTGATTTTTGGATCCTCACTACGACGTCATTTAGTCGGTTAAGGACTTTGTAGGGTCCATCCCAATGCGACTGCAATTTGGGTGACAGACCTTTCCGTCGGATGGGATTCCATAACCAAACCTTGTCGCCTTCGTTGAATTCATGTCCAGTAGACCTTGTGTCGTATCGGGTCTTCATCTTCTCCGCCGCGATGTTGATTCGCTCTCGCGCGAAGTTATGAACGTCTTCCAACCGGGCCTGGAGATCCTGGATGTACTCCTCAGGCGATGCAGGCGCATCCGGAGGACGACCGAAGACGAGATCACAAGGTAGCCGAAGCTCTCGTCCGAAGAGCATCTGAGATGGGGCATATCCGGTAGTCTCGTGGACAGCACTGCGATAGGCCAGCAGGAACAAAGGTAGCTTCTTGACCCAATCCTGTTGATTTCTGGATACCATAAGTGAGAGATTATTCAGGATTGTGCGGTTAAATCTCTCCACCATGCCGTCCGGTTGTGGGTGTAGTGGTGTTGTCCTAGTTTTCTCAATTCCGAGAATTTGACATAGGCCCTTAAACACAGCAGAGATGAAATTCCTCCCTTGATCGGAATGAATCTGCAAAGGTGTTCCGTATCTCGAGATCCAATGTTGGACTAGAGTCTCTGCTACGGTGGTAGCCTCTTGATCTGGAATGGGATATGCTTCCGGCCATTCGGTGAAGTAGTCGATGGAAACAAGAATGTATTTGTTCCCATCAGCAGTTCTTGGTAGAGGACCCAGGATGTCGATCCCAATTCGTTCGAAAGGAGCTCCAACGTTGTACAGATGTAGCTTCCCTCTGCTTCTCTTCTTCGGTCCTTTACGAGCAGCACAGGCGTCACAAGAATGGCACCACTTCTCCACGTCATCCTTCGCCTTGCTCCAGAAGAAGCGCTCCCGAACTTTATTGAGGGTTTTCAAGACACCAAAATGTCCTCCAGTCGCACTACTATGTATTTCTTTCAGAACATCTGAAATCCTTGATCGGGGAAGTAGTAACTGCCACCTAGATGTTTTGCCGTCGTCAGATTCCCATTTCCGGTGTAGCACGCCGTTCCGTAAATGGAGTGAGTTCCATAAAGCCCAGTATCTTTTTGTTGCAGGACTGAAGATAGAAACGTCCTGCCAGCTAGGGCGTCGACTGTTACTTTCCATGAACTCCAAAATTGGTTTTATGTCGGGGTCTTCAAGTTGATCTTTTCGAACTTGGTCATCACTCCATGGATCAGGTTCTGATGATGTTGGAGTCACTGTCACCTGATAGGCGATAGGGCTAGTCGTTCCATACTGTTTCTCGATTCGGGAACAATAGTGGCAGTTCTCAGGACAAGGTCTCCTTGATAAAGCGTCAGCATTACCGTGAGATAACCCTTTTCGATGCTTGATCTCCATGTCATATTCCTGGAGCCGCTGCATCCATCTGGCTATCTGGCCTTCCGGATTTTTGAAGTTCAAAAGCCAAGTTAATGAGGCATGATCTGTCCGAAGCAGAAATTTTCGGCCGTAGAGGTAATGATGGAAGTGTTCTACAGCTTTCACTATGGCCAGTAACTCCTTTCTGGTGACGCAGTAATTTCGCTCCGACTTTGATAAGCATTTGCTCCAGTAAGCGATGACATGTTCATTTCCGTCAATTTCTTGGGATAAAACAGCTCCGATGCCCTCGTTGCTCGCATCAGTGTCCAGGATGAAGGATTTTTTCAGGCTGAGGATAGGCGAGGATAGGCGTTGATGTTAAAGCCTCCTTCAGTCGTAGAAATGCATCTTCGCATTCTTTGGACCATTCGAACTTTTGCTTGCTCTCCGTCAGCTTATGCAAAGGTCGTGCAATGTTGGAAAAACCCTTTACAAACTTCCTGTAGTAGGTGCAGAGCCCCAGGAAACTTCGCAGCTGATGGATGTTTTCGGGACGACTCCAACTCTTGACAGCAGACACCTTTTCTGGATCGGTTTGTACACCTTCAGAAGAGATGATGTGACCAAGGTAGTTCACTTCCCGGCGGAACAAATTACATTTGGACGGGCTTAACTTCAGATTGGCTTCCTTAAGCTTTTGCAGCACCTTCCTAAGATTTGCCAGATGTTCTTCGAAGCTGCGTCCCACGTTGATGATATCGTCTAAGTAGACCAGACAGGATTCGTAAGAAAGTCCTCTTAACACTGTCTCCATAAGACGCTCGAACGTAGCTGGTGCATTGCAGAGGCCGAAGGGCATCACTTTAAACTGCCATAAGCCTTGTCCAGTTGTAAATGCTGTCTTTTCTCGGTCATCAGGGTGTATCTCAACCTGCCAGTAGCCGCTCTTCAAGTCCAGGGTCGAAAACCACTTGTGTCCGGAAAGAGTGTCCAAGGTGTCGTCTATCCGTGGAAGAGGGTAACTGTCTTTCTTGGTGATTTCATTCAGCCGTCGGTAATCGACACAAAATCTGGTGGAGCCATCTTTCTTTCGGACTAAGACGATGGGAGAAGCCCAGGGACTGGATGACGGTTCGATTACATCATTCTCCTTCATCTCTTTCAGGAGGGTCTCAACCTCTTCCTTCTTGGCGAACGGTAGTCGTCTTGGATGCTGTTTAATAGGGAGGTGTTCTCCAGTGTAAATCCTATGCTGCGTTAAATTCGTACGGCCAACATCCTCCGATGTAGATGAAAACAGATGCTTGAAGTCGTCCACCAATTTTTCCGCAGCAGTTCTTTGATCTTTCGATAATGGCGCACTCCCAATTAACTTCGACGTCAAGGACTCAGAAGAGACAGTCTCAGGGGAATTGATTCTTCTAATGATGCAGTTTACTGGAGTACAAGTTGCCAACACTTCACCTTTTCGGATATTCCTTGGCCTTTCACTCACGTTGGCGACTCTCACAGGAATTACATCCTTAGAAAGGTCCACAAGCGTAGATGCTACCAGTACTCCTTTTAGGCTATTGCTTAGGTTAGAGTATTCAATGAGTCCAAATAGAAAACTATTGCTTTCTTCAAGGGAGCCAGGTATTAATGATTCTGACCTTGAGGGAATCGATAAATCTGTTTGAGCTATTATTTGATGAGCGGATTTTACATCACTCTCTGCAGGGAAAACGGCTATGTCTTCTCTCATCGAGTGCAGCTCATTAGTCTTGAAGTCGAGAGCGAAGTCATATTTCTTCAAAAAGTCCAATCCGAGAATGAAGGGGTCCGTGATATTAGCGACGAATGCCGTATGATGGTAGGTGGCATTCCCAAACACTATTTCCAAGCCCACTTTACCGTCAATCTCAATTTTGTCACCTGTCACAGTCTGGAGACTTACGCGTGGCGATATCCACAGCAGTTTCAATCCAAATTCACGAGCCACATCTGTCCTAATGATTGTCACATTGGCTCCAGTGTCAACAATCAGTCTGCAGGGGTTCCCATTTACATGTGCGTAAATGAAAAGTCCATCACTGCCACTACTAGAAGAGGAAATCTGCAGAGCTTTAGTGGTGGTGATTTCCTTCCCTCGCGTAGCTTGGCGAGCCGGACAACTCCTTCGCAGGTGTCCTTCACTACCGCATTTCCAGCACTTCTGCTCTTGTTTCTTTTGGGCTGTTATGCTGCTCAAATGTCTTGTCAAGTCACCGAGTTGTCTCTCAAGTTCAGCGAGGTGGGACGACCTGGAATCAGACTCATCAGCTTCCTGAGTCCGGATTAGATGGCGATCCACACGGGTTGCTTCTTGAGCGGCCTCGTATCTCATCGCATACACAACGGCAGAATTCAGGTCTTTGACATCCGCCATCCGTAGAGCTTTCTGGATTTCCGGATCTCGAACCCCGTCGATGTAGTAGTTGAGTGCTAGGTTGTCTCGAACATCCGCAGGGCAGTCGTAAAAAGCAAGATGAGACAGTCTCTCGATGTCCGCCGCAAGCTCTTGCAGGGTTTTCCCAGTTTTCTGGAAACGGGACTTCAACTGGAGTCGGCTGAAATCTTTCTGGCACTTCTCACCGAAGCGAAGCTCCAACGCAGATGTGAGGGCGGCGAAATCCAGGCGCTGGCTGTCCGGAAGGGTCTGAAGAATGTCCGCTGCGTCACCTCTCAGGGATGCTGCAAGATGGCAGGCCTTGGTAGCAGAGTCCCATCCGTTCGCTTCCGTCACTATCATGAATTGGGTCTTGTATACCTGCCACGAACTTTTCCCATCAAATGTGGCCAGTTTAATGGACGGTCGAGCAACAGATGTGGGAGCGCCAAACTGTACAGAACTGCTTTCCGCGGTCGCCAATCTCCGTTCCATGTCTTTAATTATTTCTTCCTTAAATGAAGTAAATTTCTTGTCTTCTTCTTCCAACTTATTTTCCACATTGGCGATACGCTCTTCCACAGTATCAAATTTTTCTTCCAGAGCATCAACTTTATCTCCCATGGCGGTTAGTTGATTCTCCATCATGGTTTTCATCGACGTTAGGTCACTTTTTATTTCATTTTGACTTGTAGTAATTTTAGCAGTTAAATCACTATTTAACTGTTCTTGGTTAGTCGCCATATCATTTTTTAATTGTTCTTGGTTAGTCGCCATATCATTTTTTACAGAGTTGATTGCGTCAAGAAGTTGTTTTAATTGTCCATCCATTGCGCGAATAATCACCATAAAAATAAAGTCCAAATTCAAAAAGTCTTTATGAAAAAAATGTCCAAAGTCACACTTACTCCAAGAAAGTCCAGAAGAAGCCCCACGTTGGGCGCCAAATTGTAACGGATTCGGTACGACTTCCACTTTCTTGAAATGAAAACACAGTTCTTGATAAAAACACAGGAAATTTATTTACACTATGTACAGGAAAGATCGTCAACAACTGCTAAATTATTCATCAGCAATTAAGCAATTATCACACAACACCGTAAACTCAACGTTTACACACGTATTTACTTCCAAACACGAAAACAACACAGCGAAATGCCTCGCTATAAACAGAGCAAATACACACTCTCAGTTCGAAATCCTCAATCGAAACTAACTGTTTATCCATCGCTAACGGCTTAAATACACCGAAAAGAAATTTCTCAAATATTCCACACGCTTCTGTAAAGTAGTAGACCGTTATCAAATTTTTATCAATGAACAAAAAGGAAATAGGGGTCGTATACTTTAGCCATATGAAAAAGGGGTTGTATATTGATTACGGGAAACTATTTACAGGTTACGTTCCTACAATAATTACTATTTACAGAATTTGTAACAATATATTAAGAAGAACTGAAATTTTTGAGCATTATTATCAAGAAATCAATTACTTATTTTCTTGGCTGCTTTAGCATTAACGTAAATATAAGTATGTTAAGATGAACTGTAATTTTTGAGCATTATAATCAAGAAATTAAATACTTATTTTATTTCATACTTTTTAGTGCGAATCAAGCTGATGAAAAAGTCTTTAGATTTTAAATTTTTTAAAATATTTTATTTCAAAGTTTTCTCGTCTTATTACTTAAAACGAAAAACACATTTGTACGAAAAAGTTAAAACGAAAAAGCATACATTTGTATTAAAGGCTTATATTTAGCTTATATAATAATTTAATGGCCAAAATCCACAATACACTCCCCTTTCTTCCGTTAACCACTCCCAATATCTTTGTCTCTCGCCCTGTTACCACACGTCCCTTCCAAAAGTCCGTTCTAAGCGTCTTTACAGGGGAGCGGCCTGACACATTGTGCCGTTAGCACACGATTAATCTCACATAAGTAAAAATATTTACTTTAAAGGCTTATATTTAGCTTATATAATTTAATTGCCAGAACCCACAAATGTATGCTTGCTTAGGTTTAGCCTTGAAACTTGTGTGCGAAATTTATTAACAAAACTTTAGTTTTATGATTACTATTATTTCATTTCTTCTGTTAAAAAATTGAATAGCGGAAGTGTGTTAAGTTTCACCGGGCTAAATTTAACCCGGCAACCGGAAGCAAAGTGGGAAAATTATGACGGAGAAAGCAGGTACAGAAAAAGTCTTTAAATAAACAACTGCCACAGTATAATGCAGGGAAATACAAATGGTTCATTCGAGGGGATTTGTGTACCATATAAAAAGTTACAGTTCGAATTTTTTTTCGTTTCATACTTTTAATATCTCAACTCTAAATCTTGTTCTGACCATTTTTTCAATAAAAATGTACGCGTCAAGGACAAACGTTTGCGAAAATAGAGGTTTTGAAGATTAATCAAGGACACGCTGTATATACACATTTATATATTCAGATACAAATATTAAACTATTTATCAGTTACTGGGCGTCATCCACAGTAAAAAGATACATTTTGCATGAATAGTAGTTGAAAGATTATTCGAATTATTTTGCCTCTTTTCAGCGTTTTCACTAAAATATTTAAAAACGTTTACTTATTCATATCAACGAACGTAAACCTTGATTTAATGAAGTCTCACAGATTCAAAAATTAATCGCGGTGGACGAGAAATTCGAATCGTAATTATGAATTATTAATCTCGTTCAGTCGACGATGCTATACTTCACATTTCACAGAGATTGGGTAATTTCCGTTCGTCAACACAAAATAATGTCACCCATGGGTGTCGTTATGATTTTGCGAGTACGGGTTATTGATCAGCCATCATTCAGGAAACTGGAGAAGTTTAGAACGCAATTTGCACCAAGTTATTTTCTTTTCAAAAGTCAACACTGAATACACCAACTAATTATTATTACACAGTTTCCTGCTTCAATCGGAGCAAGAAGAAGAGTTTACGATCCGAAGTGTAATTTACATCAAGTATAAAATTTACGATTAGAAAGATAGAAGTTGTGGTGCTAAGTATTCGTGAAATTCAAATAAATACAAAGCAATCATTTAGGATAAATTTCATTCACAATTTCTTCATTTTTGAATGCCCCACTTATACTTTAATAGTGTTTCATTGCATTTTTATTTACTATCCTTGTTCTCAATTCCACGAACATAAAAACAACCCCCCATCCCCCACCTAGATGCAAAGGGGGATGTAAGTTCCAAAATTAAACATCAAAATTAGGATTTAAATACTAATACAATGGTAGAAGAAACTCGTCTGTTAGCTTACGTTCGACGAGCTCGACCGGTAGCGACCGGTTAGTTAATCACGTGACAGCTAATGATCACGTGCTTCAATCAACCAATCAGCAGCTTAAAATGGTAACCGATAGATGATAGAACGCTGCGGTTTACAAGTAGCTCTGATAAATGTTGACTTACAGTATGGTTCAGAAAACATTTTCAGTAATTCCTACCTACGGTTGGAACTTTTCACATATTTTACGGAAAACATAAAGGATCCACCCACACCCCTTTGCTTCTCACTGACTTGATTCGAAGGATTATTTACGTTTGTAGCAGCAAAACGATTTCAAAAACCCGTGTTTTACCTTGTGAGCTTCAACAGCTAATATTTCAAAAGTAACAATTAGATTGCGGAATACAGGTTTCCAAAGAAGCCGAAAAAAGAAACCTACTACACCGCAATAAAAACAAGAAGAATAACGGAACTTCTGAAAATTTTCAATTTATTTATCCATGAAAAGAATTTTCAATTTGCTGCTAGTAAAAATAACGATCTTATAGGAAACTTAAATGCGAACGAGAAGAAAGTATTCCTTTTGTAAGGGTATTTCAGTGCTTTTAAAATAGTTCTCGGAACGTAAAAAGCTCCTTTTGTTCAGTAGCCTTTTTTATTTTTCAAAGTAGAGTTCAATCAGAAAATCAATGGTAAGGTTTAAATATTTCTTTGAAGAAATTTTTGTTTAACCGCATTTCTTTCAGATAAAATTACGTCTCCTAAAATAATTTTGCTGTTTTACGGAGACTTTAGAAGAAGAAAAGTGAACATTTTCTTTACACATATTTAATTACCTATTTTCTTTTTAGATCCACAAAAAACACCGCTGTTCTAAAAGGTTTTTAATGTTGTTTGCTGTATTTTGAACACTAACTCATCATTGACGAAGAGCTTAAATTTGACCGTAACGCATTCATGGAAATTATGATGTTCAAGCTTTACTTTTATTTTAATTTGGGGATAAAAATATATTACAGAAACTGGATAGCAACACCTGAATTATAAATACAAAAAAAAAAAAAAAAAAACGTTTTTTGAAGAAAGAAGAAGAAGCTTAACACAGTCCATTTTCTGTGTTTTAGTTACGTTTCAATTGAACAAAACTTTAGAGAGCAGAAAATTTTACGCTGGGGGGAAGAAAAAAAAAAACGACGTCTGTGAGACGCTCTACTTAACATAATCATTAATATTACTTCGCAACAACACGAATTTGCTTTGCAGGAGTTGCAGCTGATACTTAATTCAACAAAACATTAATTTTTGTATTACAAACAAACACTTTTTTTTTTAAAGTTAATCATTTCAGCTTTACGAATTACTTTTTTTTTAGAGGTCTTGTTTTCGAATTTCTTATTATGCTGTTAATGCTGTTTTATTATTTGAACTCATACTTATACAGTCAAATGAGTTTAAGCAAGCTTAAAATTTTAATAAATTATGTTATATTAAATGTGTTTGTGTGTGTGCTATACTAACATAAAAATGTTATTATTATGCTGCTATTACAAAAATCCGTTTTAAGCATTACAACATAGTTAAAACAATTTCTTCAATTATTTTTTAGATGAACAATACATTTGAAATATAGCTAATGATAGATAGCAAGAGATAATAATGCAATTATAAACTGTAATTAAAGAAATAGCAATTTTGTAAACTTTGAAGAGTCGATAGGGTATTTGGTGCAATGAAAAGAAAACAAACGCTTAAAATCACGATAAAGGTCAGTTATCTTGAACGACCGGTAACGCATAGACCTCTGAAATACAGTTTGTTTTGTACGTATGAAATTTATAAAACCCTATAGCTTCTAATCGTAAAATGAACATTTGCTTACCGTAAATTCGAATGCTTCACCTGTTCAAAATACCGGTGCATCGAATAAATCCCTCACTATTCTTCTTAAAAATTATTTCCGGACTTGACACTGACAAACATCGTGAAGAAAAACTGATATTTGCAATCAAACGGTTAAAACTGCTGAAGAACATGTTAACAATTTACAGAACGATAATGACGAGATTAAAAGCCAACGCAATAACATAAAGCAGACGATCTACTGACTGCTGACACAAGGTGAGAAAGTTCGGATATTTTCTTGAGCTGTTACAATACATTCAGTTCAGTTCTTGTGGGAATTTCTAACACAGTTTCGTTTCAACATTGTGCAGTTGCAATTATTGGGATAATAGTGGGACACTGTAATGACAAAAATATTCTATTTATTTGCAACAAAACACATAAAAATTATATACAAGTAAAGAACTTACGCATTAATGCATCATCGAAGAAGAAGGAAAAAAATAACAAGAATGTAAAAGTAGAAGTAATTTAATCTTTGCCGCATAACATACAAAAATATGTCAAAATAAGTCAGCTAAGAAATTTAGTTTTCCCGGAAACAAATCGAAAATCTGCGATGTAAAAAGGCGGGAAATTCGAACATTTTTTAAACTGAAATATAGTTATATATTCTTAATCCTTGCCGCAAAACATACAAATATATGTCAAAATAAGTCAGTTAAGAAATTTAGATTTTCCGGAAAAAAATCAAATATCTACAACGTAAATAGGCGGGAATTTCGAACATTTTTTAAACTGAAATGTAGTTAAATATTCTTAATCCTTGCCGCATCACGTACAAAAATATGTCAAAATAAGTCAGATAAGAAATTTAGTTTTCCAGGAAAAAAAATCAAATATCTACAATGTAAAAAAATCGCGAAAATCGAACGTTTTTTAAACTGAAATATAGTTTTATATTCTTAATCCTTGCTGCATCACGTACAAAAATATGTCAAAATAAGTCAGATAAGAAATTTAGTTTTCTCGTAAAAAAATCAAATACTATACAATGTAAAAAGGCGAAAAATTTGAACATTCTTTTAAACTGAAATATAATTATATATTCTTAATCCTTGCCGCATAACGTACAAATATATGTC
This sequence comes from Uloborus diversus, assembly GCF_026930045.1. NCBI lineage: Eukaryota > Metazoa > Arthropoda > Arachnida > Araneae > Uloboridae > Uloborus > Uloborus diversus. The sequence continues at coordinate 123,821,078 of NC_072736.1, forward strand.
AAAATAACTCAGTTAAGAGCTTTAGTTTTCCCGGAAAAAAGTCAAATATGTACAATTTAAAAATTCAATTCAATTCAATTCAATTCATTTTATTTCAATCAGGGAAATATATATATATATACACACACACATATACACGCATATATATACACATATACATACATACACATACATATATTATACAAATATGCATTTCACATATAAAATAAAAAGAAATTACCAACAGAAATATATTTCTCTCTGTCGAATTGAGAATCCCTGATTGAGTAGATGGAAGTAAAGGCTATACAATAGCCTGACTAGCTCCCACCACTCAGAGAAGAGCTTAATTTAGAGCCAGTTTAAAACATAATATAAAATTAACAAAAAATAAATGCATAATCATACAAAGAACAAATAAACACAACACAAGTAATGTAATTAAAGTACGTCTAATTTTATAACAGAACCGAGGCTTACTATTACGAATATGCTACTTTATCCTAAATTGGCTGCAGTAGAATTGAGTATAAAATTTTTTAGCCTATTCTTAAACAAATTTCGATTATTAATGGTTTTTAAACAATTGGGTAAGGTGTTCCACAATCTTGGTCCGTAGGAGTTAATGCCATTAAACAATAGATTTGTTTTTGCGTTTATAGGTATAATATTTTCACGGTTTCTAGTGGGGTAGTTATGAACCAATTCACGGATTGTCACTATTTCTGAATTCAAACCATTTGTTACTAAATCATACATAAAAATACCAACATTATATTTATAAATTTGTTCCACGGTCTTTAAAAAGCTCCTATTACTGTTACCCACAATATTATCTCTATTAATTATTCTGTGAAATCTTTTTAATAAAATATTTATTCTATTTAGATTATTTTTAGTTGTTTGGCCCCAAGCAAGAACACCATAATTGAGAACTGAATATATCAAAGAAAAATATAAAATAAACAGAACATCAGCAGGAAGAATATTAGACACAAAATTAATTAAACCTAAATTACGAGAAATCTTTTTTGATACAAACTCAACGTGATTGTCCCACCGTAAGTTATTTTGAAGATTTACCCCCAAAAAATTTATATTCTCAACATGTTGATAAGTTTTTCCAATCAATTTTAGTTCAAAATTGTCAATTTTTTTATTTTTCCAATGAAAAACAGTGTAATTAGTTTTTTCATAATTAACAAATAATTTATTGGTTAAAAACCATGTCATGACTTGCTCTAAAATTACCTGACATTTATTATATAAGGAAACTACATCTTTTTCTCCAATAAAAACAGATGTGTCATCAGCATAAGACAGTATTAATGAGTTATTTGCAATAGAGAAAATGTCGTTTAGAAAAATGATAAATAACAGTGGGCCCAAAATTGATCCTTGAGGAACACCATGAGTAACAGTAAGTAATTTCGATTTTGTATTTTTAATATAAACATATTGTTTTCTATTTCTTAAATAACTCTGGAACAATTTAAATGGCCCCCCTCTTACACCATAAAACTTTAATTTGAGCAGCAAAATATTGTGATCAATAACGTCAAAAGCTTTTGTGAGATCTAGGAAAAAACCAAGTACAATATTTTTTTTAATATCAATCTCTTTCTGAATATAATCAATTGCTCGAACTATAGCTGCTTCTGTTGATTTATTTTTAGTGAAACCATACTGGTTATTAAATAATAACTTGTTATTATAAAAGTAGTTCCAAATCCTTGTATAAATTAATTTCTCAAGAATTTTAGTAAATGTGCAAGCAATAGAAATTGGTCTATAATTTTTAATATCCATAGGGTTACCTTTTTTTTTGAAAATAGGAACAACTTTACAAATTTTTAAATTATTAGGTATTTTAAACTCAGAAAAAACATTATTAAATAATATAGTAAGTACAGGAGAAATCTCATTATTAATGTATTTTATCACTCTAGGGTGTATTCCATCATGACCTGCACTTTTTGAAGCATTCAATTTATTAATTGTCATGTATATCTCAGTAGTAGTAATTTCATAAAGATAAAAGGAGTTAGACACTGACTTCAAATTTTTTAAATACCCTTGGAATGAAAGATCATTAGAAACATGAGTATCATTAGCATTGATTAAATTATCAGTTATATTAAGAAAATAATTATTCAAGAGCTCAGCCTTATCTGCATCATTCACAACAACTACATCGCCATTGTTTAAATCTCCAATATCACACTGTTCCATTCCCTTAACTTTGACATTAATTTTCTTTAAATTATTCCATATAGCTTTAGTTGATTTATCAACGGAAAATAAATCGCAATAGAACTGCCTTTTCACTCTTTTAATTTCCTTATTTATTCTATTTCTATAAGTCTTGTAGGTTAATAAATCGTCGTAGTTTCTAGTGTGAATGAATTTCTGATAGAGCTTATTTCTGTATTTAATCTTTTTTAGTAAGACACTGTTCATCCAACACTTTCTCATTTTTTTCTTCTTTTTAAAGGCAATAAAAGGGAAAAAAATATCATAGTACTCAGAAAATGTTTTTAAAAAAGCATTGTAGTTGTCATCAATGTTATTAAATGTTAAGATATCTTTCCAGTTTACTGTAGAAATAAAAAGTCTGAAATCTTCAAGAGATTGCGGATTATAAGACCGGATCATAGATTCAGCGCAAACATTATTTTCATTTAAGACTATATGATTATTAAAAATTAATTTCTGATTAATTTTGACAAAAACAGGTAGATGATCAGAAGTATCTGAGATTATTATGCCAGCAAAAATTTCCCGATTAAAACCAACAGAACCAGAGTGATCGAAACTTGCAATGTCAAAATTGCCCAAGTTTTCGGGATTGAGATGAAAAAAATTATCATATACGTTTGTAGCAATTATATCAATTAAAGTAGAAGTACTATGAGTTATTCAAGTAGGTTTGTTAATGTAATTAATGCAGCAATGGGATCTGAATAAGTCTTCTATCATATTAACATGGTCATTTTTTTCAAGAAAATTAATGTTAAAATCTCCAAAAATGCATATTTGTTTTCTGACTTCTTTAGCATAATCACACAGAGATTCAATAACAGAAAAAAAGGCAGTAAAGTCACCTTTTGGAGGTTTATAAATAGTTGAAAACACAACTTTATCAAATTCAACAGTGACAATTTCGCAAAATTCAGTTATAAAAGTAAATTTAACACATGTAAAAACATTATTAAAGTCTTGTTTTATAAAAAGAGCTACTCCTCCACCAATTTTATTCATTCTGTTAATAAAATGACAGTTGAAACCCGGAAAATATGTAAACCCATCCAAAATACCTCATGTTTCAGTGATTCCAATTATCATGATATCATCAATTTCATTAATTAATCTGTTTAATTCATCAACCTTAGATCCAATACTTCTTACATTTATGTGCAAAATAGTGCAGTATTTAAATTCCCCAAGTGTGTTAGTGTTGTGATTTGCTGTTTGAGAGTTCAGACTATCAATATTATAATATGCAGAGTTCATTAAGAAAAAATAAACAAAAAGGGAAAACGAAAGGTCAGTAGAAAAAAATAGAACTATTGAAGGTGTCAAGCAAAAGAAAATCAGCAGACACAACCCATAATCCAATTAAATAGAATAACAGAAAAAAAATACATGAACCAGTGAAACTCATAAAGCCATAAAGTAAATATCACCAAAAAAGACTTATAAATTAAAGCAAGTCAAATAGTAATCTAGACAAATGAGTAAACATAGAAAACCAAATATAATTACAAAAATAGTAACAATTAATGAACATTTTTATCAGATGCAAATGAATCAATATAACGTTGCATTTCGGATAATTTTCTTAAAACTTTAATGTGACCTTCATGCTGTACAAGTATATCCCCCCCTCTTGTCCAACAGTTGACTTGAAAACTTCTTAGTTGCTTGTAAAAAACACTTCTAGCTCTAGTTAAGTTCTCAAAAATAGATATACCTGTTGATTTCAAAAGTTTCTTGTTAGTAAACACTTTATCCCGATTTTGCATCCTTACAAACTTGACGATCAAAGGTCTTGTCATCAACGCTGCTCCTTCTGTGCTTTTAGTTAAAGATTCCCTTCGCCTGCCAATTCTGTGAATGTTGATGAAATCTGTATGTAGTAGGGATAGATTGAATTTTTCATTTAGAAAATCTATTGCAACATTGTACGAGTTTTCCTTACTAGTTTCTACTAAACCGTTTATTATTAGGGATTGTTTTCTATCATATTGTTCCATTACATCAACGTTATCTTCAAGGCAATTTAATCTGGAATGCATATTACTCACCTTATGATTAAGGTCACTGAAAAGGTCGTTCCATTTTGTTTCCATTTTCTTCAGCTCATCTTTTAACAAGTTATTTACGCGATTGCACAAACTTTCATCATTTTCTTGTGCAGAAATCATCAATTTCACATCGTTTTTTAACTTGCAACTTAAATCATCAAAATCACGTTTCCAAACCTCTTTTAGCTTCTTGAGTTCGCTTGTACCATCACCACAATTGGATGTCGTAGGTGTGGAGGCTGTTGTTAATTTCACCTTCGGAGGCATTTTGTTCAAAGAAAATGCAGTAATACTATCAATTATGTATAATAATGCCTCATGAGGTACTTATACACAAAAATTGACCTCCATTTGATCCAACTTAAAAAAAATTACATGTAAAACATATATTTAGCACGAGCAAAAAAATCAACACACAACATCGTATAGTTAGACGTATAAGCTTACAAGCGCTCAATGTGAGCCTATTTAGTCACACAGCACGCAACGAGTCGATAGCCTAGTTCTCCCCAAACGTTGTTTAGTGTTTGTCAATTGTCAAAAAGGCGGGAAAAACGAATATTGTAAATAGGCGGGAAATTCGAACATTCTTCTAACTGAAATATAGTTATATATTCTTAATCCTTGCCGCATCAAGTACAAAAATATGTCAAAATAAGTCAGCTAAGAAATTTAGTTTTCCCGGAAAAAAAATCATATATATATACAATGTAAAAAGGCGGGAATTTCAAATATTGTAAATAGGCGGGAAATTCGAACATTTTTTTAACTGAAATAAAGTTATATACTCTTAATACTTGTCGCATCACGTGCAAATATATTTCAAAATAAGTCAGCTAAGAAATTTAGTTTTTCCGGAAAAAAAATCAAATATCTACAATGTAAAAAGGTGGGGATTCGAACATTTTTTTAACTGAAGTATAGTTATATATTCTTAATTCTTGCCTCATCACGTACTAATATATGTAAAAATAATTCATCTAAGAAATTTAATTTTCCCGGAAAAAAATAAAATACCTACAATGTAAAAAGGCGGGGAAATTCAAGCATTTTTTTAAAACTGAAATATAGTATATATTCTTAATCCTTGCCGCATCAAGTACAAAAATATGTCAAAATAATTCAGCTAAGAAATTTAGTTTTACCGGAAAAAAATCATACATATGCAAAGTAAAAAGGCGGGAAATTCGAACATTTTTTAAACTGAAATATAGTTATATATTCTTAATCCTTGCCGCATCACGTACAAAAATATGTCAAAGAATTCAGATAAGAAATTTAGTTTTCCAGGAAAAAAATCAAATATCTACAATGTAAATAGACGGGATTTTTCAACATTTTTTTAAAATTGAGATATAGTTATATATTCTTAATCCTTGTCGCATCACGTACAAAAGTATGTCAAAAAAAATCAGCTAAGAAATTTAATTTTCCCGGAAAAAAATCAAATATCTACAATGTGAAAAGGTGGGAAATTCAAACATTGTAAATAGGCGGGAAATTCCAACATTTTTAACACTGAAATATAGTTATATATTCTTAATCCTTTTTGCATCACGTACAAAAATATATCAAAATAAGTTGGCTAAGAAATTTAGTTTTCCCGGAAAAAAATCAAATTTCTACAATGTAAATAGGCGGGATTTTCCAACATTTTTTAAAGTTGAGATATAGGTATATATTCTTAATTCTTGCCGCATCACGTAAAAAAATATGTCAAAAAAATTCAGCAAAGAAATTTGGTTCTCCCGGAAAAAAATCAAATCTCTGCAATGTTGTAATTAGGCGGGACATTCGAACATTGTTTTTAAACTGAGATATAGTTATATATTCTTAATCTTTGCCGCATCACGTAAAAAATATGTGAAAAAAGTCAGCTAAGAAATTTAGTTTTCCCGGAAACAAAATCAAATATCAACAATGTAAATAGGCGGGATTTTTCAACATTTTTATAAAATTAAGATATAGTTATATATTCTTATTCCTTGCCGCATCACGTACAAAAATATATCAAAATAAGTTAGCTAAGAAATTTAGATTTTCCGGAAAAAAAATCAAATATCTACAATGTAAAAAGGCGGGAAACTCGAACATTTTTTTATAACTGAAATATAGTTATATATTCTTAATCCTTGCCGCATCACATACAAAAATATGTTAAAAAGAACCAGCTAAGAAATTTCGTTTTCCCAGAAAAAAATCAAATATCTACAATGTAAAAAAGGCGGGAAATTCAAACATTGTAATTAGGCGGGAAATTCCAACAATTTTTAAAACTGAAATATAGTTATATATTCTTAATCCTTGCCGCATCACGTACAAAAATATATCAAAATAAGTCAGCTAAGAAATTTAGTTTTCAGGAAAACAATCAAATATCTACAATGTAAATAGGCGGGATTTTTCAACATTTTTTTAAAATTGAGATATAGTTATATATTCTTAATCCTTGCCGCATCACGTACAAATTTATGTGAAAATAAGTCAGCTAAGAAATCTAGTTTCCCCGGAAAAAAATCAAATATCTATAATGTAAATAGGCGGGATTTTTCAACATTTTTATAAAATTGAAATATAGTTATATATTCTTAATCCTTGCCGCAACAGGTACAAAAATATATCAAAATAAGTCAGCTAAGAAATTTAGATTTTCCGAAAAAAAAATCAAATATCTACAATGTAAAAAGGGCGTGAAATTTAAACATTGTAATTCGGCGGGAAATTCGAACATTTTTTTAAACTGAAATATAGTTATATAATCTTAATCTTTGCCGCATCACGTACAAAAATATGTCAAAGTAAGTCAGCTAAGAAATTTCGTTTTCCGGAAAAAAAATCAAATATCTACAATGTAAATAGGCGGGATTTTCCAACATTTTTTTAAGTTGAGATATAGTTATATATTCTTAATCCTTGCCGCATCACGTATAAAAATATGTCGAAAAAATTCAGCTAAGAAATTTATATTTCCCGGAAAAAAATCAAATATCTACAATGTAAAAAGGCGGGAAATTCAAACATTGTAATTAGGCGGGAAATTCCAACAATTTTTAAAACTGAAATATAGTTATATACTCTTAATCTTTACCATATCACGTACAAAAATATATCAAAATAAATCGGCTAAGAAATTTAGTTTTCCCGGAAAACAATCAAATATCTACAATGTAAATAGGCTTGATTTTCCAACATTTTTTAAAGTTGAGATATAGTTATATATTCTTAATCATTGCCGCATCACGTAAAAAAAATGTCAAAAAAATTCAGCTAAGAAATTTGGTTTTCCCGGAAAAAAATCAAATCTCTACAATGTAAAAAGAAGGGAAATTCAAATGTTGTAATTAGGCGGGAAATTCGAACATTGTATCTAAACTGAAATATAGTTATATATTCTTAATCTTTGCCGCATCACGTACAAAAATATGTGAAAACAAGTCAGCTAAGAAATTTAGTTTTCCCGGAAAAAAATCAAATATCTGCAATGTAAATAGGCGGGATTTTTCAACATTTTTATAAAATTGAGATATATTTATATGTTCTTAATCCTTGCCGCATCACGTACAAAAATATGTCAAAAAAAACTCAGCTAAGAAATTTAGATTTTCCGAAAAAAAAAAATCAAATATCTACAATGTAAAAAGGGCGTGAAATTTAAACATTGTAATTCGGCGGGAAATTCGAACATTTTTTTAAACTGAAATAAAGTTATATAAGCTTAATTCTTGCCGCATATGTACAAAAGTATGTCAAAAAAATTCAGCTAAGAAATTTAATTTTCCCGTAAAAAAATCAAATATCTACAAGGTGAAAAGGCGGGAAATTCAAACATTGTGAATAGGCGGGAAATTCCAACAATTTTTAAAACTGAAAAAAATTTATATATATTCTGAATACTTGCCGCATTACGTACAAAAATATGTCAAAAAAATTCAGCTAAGAAATTTAGTTTTTCCGGAAAAAAATCAAATATCTACAATGTAAATAGACGGGATATTCCAACTTTGTTTTAAAATTGAGATATAGTGTTATATTCTTAATCCTTGCCGCATCACGTAAAAAAATATGTCAAAAAATTCAGCTAAGAAATTTGGTTTTCCCAGAAAAAAATCAAATCTCTACAATGTAAAAAGAAGGGAAATTCTAATGTTGTAATTCGGCGGGACATTCGAACATTGTTTTTAAACTGAAATATAGTTATATATTTTTAATCTTTGCCGCATCACGTGCAAAAATATGTGAATATAAGTCAGCTGAGAAATTTAGTTTTCCCGGAAAACAATCAAATATATACAATGTAAATAGGCGTAATTTTTCAACATTTTTTTAAAATTGAGATATAGTTATATATTCTTAATCCTTGCCGCATCACGTACGAAAATATGTCAAAATAAGTCAGCTAAGAAATTTAGTTTTCCCGGAAAAAAATAATATCTACAATGTAAATCGGCGGGATTTTCCAACATTTTTTAAAGTTGAGATATAGTTATATATTCTGAATCCTTGCCGCATCACGTACAAAAATATGTCAAAAAAATTCAGCTAAAAAATTTAGTTTTCTCGGAAAAAAATCAAATATCTATAATGTAAATAGACGGGATATTCCAACATTTTTTTAAATTGAGAAATAGTTATATATTTTAATCCTTGTCGCATCACGTATAAAAATATGTCGAAAAAAATCAGCTAAGAAATTTAGATTTCCCGGAAAAAAATCAAATATCTAAAATGTGAAAAGGCGAGAAATTCAAACATTGTAAATAGGCGGGAAATTCCAACAATTTTTAAAACTGAAATATAGTTATATAATCTTAATCCTTGCCGCATCACGTAAAAAAGTATGCCAAAAAAAATCAGCTAAGAAATTTAATTTTCCCGGAAAAAAATCAAATATCTACAATGTAAGAAGGCGGGAAATTCGAACATTTTTTTAAAAACTGAAATATAGTTATATATTCTTAGTCCTTGCCGCATCACATACAAAAATATGTTAAAAAGAACCAGCTAAGAAATTTCGTTTTCGAAAAAAAAATCAAATATCTACAATGTAAAAAAGGCGGGAAATTCAAACATTGTAATTCAGAGGGAAATTCCAACATTTTTTTAAAATGAAATATAGTTATATAATCTTAATCATTGCCGCATCACGTACAAAAGTATGTCAAAGAAATTCAGCTAAGAAATTTAATTTTCCCGGAAAAAAATCAAATATCTACAATGTAAGAAGGCGGGAAATTCGAACATTATTTAAAACTGAAATATAGTTATTTATTCTTATTCCTTGCCGCAACACGCACAAAAATATGTCAAAATAAGTCAGCTAAGAAATTTAATTTTTGGAAAAAAATCAAATATCTACAATGTAAAAAGGCGGGAAAATCAAACATTGTAATTCGGCGGGATATTCGAACATTTTTTTAAACTGAAATAAAGTTATATAAGCTTAATTCTTGCCGCATCATGTACAAAAGTATGTCAAAAAAATTCAGCTAAGAAATTTAATTTTCCCGGAAAAAAATCAAATATCTACAAGGTGAAAAGGCGGGAAATTCAAACATTGTGAATAGGCGGGAAATTCCAACAATTTTTAAAACTGAAATATAGATATATATTCTGAATACTTGCCGCATTACGTACAAAAATATGTCAAAAAAATTCATCTAAGAAATTTAGTTTTTCCGGAAAAAAATCAAATCTCTACAATGTAAAAAGAAGGGAAATTCAAATGTTGTAATTCGGCGGGACATTCGAACATTGTTTTTAAACTGAAATATAGTTATATATTTTTAATCTTTGCCGCATCACGTGCAAAAATATGTGAAAATAAGTCAGCTGAGAAATTTAGTTTTCCCGGAAAACAATCAAATATATACAATGTAAATAGGCGTAATTTTTCAACATTTTTTTAAAATTGAGATATAGTTATGTATTCCTAATCCTTGCCGCATCACGTACAAAAATATGTCAAAATAAGTCAGCTAAGAAATTTAGTTTTCCCGGAAAAAAATAATATCTACAATGTAAATAGGCGGGATTTTTCAACATTTTTTTAAAATTGAGATATAGTTATATATTCTTAATCCTTGCCGCAACAGGTACAAAAATATATCAAAATAAGTCAGCTAAGAAATTTGGTTTTCCCGGAAAAAAATCAAATCTCTACAATGTAAAAGGAAGTGAAATTCAAATGTTGTAATTAGGCGGGACATTCGAACATTGTTTTTAAACTGAGATATAGTTATATATTCTTAATATTTGCCGCATCACGTAAAAACTATGTGAAAAAAAGTCAGCTAAGAAATTTAGTTTTCCCGGAAGCAAAATCAAATATCTACAATGTAAATAGGCGGGATTTTTCAACATTTTTATAAAATTAAGATATAGTTATATATTCTTATTCCTTGCCGCATTACGTACAAAAATATATCAAAATAAGTTAGCTAAGAAATTTAGATTTTCCGGAAAAAAAATCAAATATCTACAATGTAAAAAGGCGGGAAACTCGAACATTTTTTTAAAACTGAAATATAGTTATATATTCTTAATCCTTGCCGCATCACATACAAAAATATGTTAAAAAGAACCAGCTAAGAAATTTCGTTTTCCCGGAAAAAAAATCAAATATCTACAAATGTAAATAGGCGGTATTTTCCAACATTTTTTTAAGTTGAGATATAGTTATATATTCTTAATCCTTGCCGCATCACGTATAAAAATATGTGGAAAAAATTCAGCTAAGAAATTTATATTTCCCGGAAAAAAATCAAATATCTATAATGTAAAAAGGCGGGAAATTCAAACATTGTAATTAGAAGGGAAATTCCAACAATTTTTAAAACTGAAATATAGTTATATATTCTTAATCTTTACCATATCACGTACAAAAATATATCAAAATAAATCGGCTAAGAAATTTAGTTTTCCCGGAAAACAATCAAATATCTACAATGTAAATAGGCTTGATTTTCCAACATTTTTTAAAAATGAGATATAGTTATATATTCTCAATCATTGCCGCATCACGTAAAAAAATATGTCAAAAAAATTCAGCTAAGAAATTTGGTTTTCCCGGAAAAAAATCAAATCTCTACAATGTAAAAAGAAGGGAAATTCAAACATTGTAATTAGGCGGGAAATTCGAACATTGTATTTAAACTGAAATATAGTTATATATTCTTAATCTTTGCTGCATCACGTACAAAAATATGTGAAAACAAGTCAGCTAAGAAATTTAGTTTTCCCGGAAAAAAATCAAATATCTGCAATGTAAATAGGCGGGATTTTTCAACATTTTTATAAAATTGAGATATTTATATATTCTTAATCCTTGCCGCAACACGTACAAAAATATATCAAAATAAGTCAGCTAAGAAATTTAGATTTTCCAAAAAAAAAAAAATCAAATATCTACATTGTAAAAAGGCGGGAAATTTAAACATTGTAATTCGGCATGAAATTCGAACATTTTTTCAAAATGAAATATAGTTATATAATCTTAATCCTTGCCGCATCACGTACAAAAGTATGTCAAAAAAATTCACCTAAGAAATTTAATTTTCCCGGAAAAAAATCAAATATCTACAATGTAAGAAGGCGGGAAATTCGAACATTTTTTAAAAATTGAAATATAGTAATACATTCTTAATCCTTGCCGCATCACGTACAAAAATATGTCAAAACAAGTCAGCTAAGAAATTTAGTTTTCCCGGAAAAAAATAATATCTACAATGTAAATCGGCGGGATTTTCCAACATTTTTTAAAGTTGAGATATAGTTATATATTCTGAATCCTTGCCGCATCACGTACAAAAATATGTCAAAAAAAAAAACTCAGCTAAGAAATTTAGATTTCCCGGAAAAAATCAAATATCTACAATGTAAAAAGGCGGGAAATTCAAACATTGTAATTCGGCGGGAAATTCGAACATTTTTTTAAACTGAAATAAAGTTATATAAGCTTAATTCTTGCCGCATCATGTACAAAAGTATGTCAAAAAAATTCAGCTAAAAAACTTAGTTTTCTCGGAAAAAAATCAAATATCTATAATGTAAATAGACGGGATATTCCAACTTTTTTTAAATTGAGAAATAGTTATATATTTTAATCCTTGTCGCATCACGTATAAAAATATGTCGAAAAAAATCAGCTAAGAAATTTAGATTTCCCGGAAAAAAATCAAATATCTAAAATGTGAAAAGGCGGGAAATTCAAACATTGTAAATAGGCGGGAAATTCCAACAATTTTTAAAACTGAAATATAGTTATATAATCTTAATCCTTGCCGCATCACGTAAAAAAGTATGCCAAAAAAAATCAGCTAAGAAATTTAATTTTCCCGGAAAAAAATCAAATATCTACAATGTAAGAAGGCGGGAAATTCGAACATTTTTTTAAAAACTGAAATATAGTTATATATTCTTAGTCCTTGCCGCATCACATACAAAAATATGTTAAAAAGAACCAGCTAAGAAATTTCGTTTTCGAAAAAAAAATCAAATATCTACAATGTAAAAAAGGCGGGAAATTCAAACATTGTAATTCAGAGGGAAATTCCAACATTTTTTTTAAAGTGAAATATAGTTATATAATCTTAATCATTGCCGCATCACGTACAAAAGTATGTCAAAGAAATTCAGCTAAGAAATTTAATTTTCCCGGAAAAAAATCAAATATCTACAATGTAAGAAGGCGGGAAATTCGAACATTATTTAAAACTGAAATTTAGTTATTTATTCTTATTCCTTGCCGCAACACGCACAAAAATATGTCAAAGAAATTCAGCTAAGAAATTTAATTTTCCCGGAAAAAAATCAAATATCTACAATGTAAGAAGGCGGGAAATTCGAACATTATTTAAAACTGAAATTTAGTTATATATTCTTAATCCTTGCCGCATCACGTACGAAAATATGTCAAAATAAGTCAGCTAAGAAATTTAGTTTTCCCGGAAAAAAATAATATCTACAATGGAAATCGGCGGGATTTTCCAACATTTTTTAAAGTTGAGATATAGTTATATATTCTGAATACTTGCCGCATTACGTACAAAAATATGTCAAAAAAATTCAGCTAAGAAATTTAGTTTTTCCGGAAAAAAATCAAATGTCTACAATGTAAAAAGAAGGGAAATTCAAATGTTGTAATTCGGCGGGACATTCGAACATTGTTTTTAAACTGAAATATAGTTATATATTTTTAATCTTTGCCGCATCACGTGCAAAAATATGTGAAAATAAGTCAGCTGAGAAATTTAGTTTTCCCGGAAAACAATCAAATATATACAATGTAAATAGGCGTAATTTTTCAACATTTTTTTAAAATTGAGATATAGTTATGTATTCCTAATCCTTGCCGCATCACGTACAAAAATATGTCAAAATAAGTCAGCTAAGAAATTTAGTTTTCCCGGAAAAAAATAATATCTACA